>NC_134162.1:300000-560000 GCF_033958435.1 Carettochelys insculpta
AGGGGGAGGCCTGTGTCCACAGCTCCTGCCTCACACATCCCCAGCCGCCAGCCTGCTCGAGCAGGACTCTGTTTCCTATTTAGAAACGCAGCTGTGCCCAGAATGTGTCTGTTCCAACCACTGTGTCTGTCTGTTCTGTCACTGATTTAGTTACAGAATTCAGTGTTTTCAATTCCGGCTGATTTATTTAACAAGCTGGACACAAGCCTTTGAGAGACGGGCTGTCATGGGGGGTCCCTCAGACCCCAGCAATGGACTGCAAAGTACACGGCGATGGGGCCTGCAGCCACTCAGCTCCCACGGCCTGTCAGCCGGGGGTAGTGCAGATTCTATTGTGCTCTGCCATCCGGAGCAGCACGGGACCAACGCTCTTCGAACGGTTATTTGTGAAACACTTTGGGGGCCGTGCTACCCCATCCGGCGCATTGCTGAGGAGCTGCGCCCTGCCCTCTGCTCAGAGAGGAAGGTCAGGCCCGGGGTGGCCACGGGGGCTGCTGAGGGTGTGGGTGCATGTGAAGAACGCTGGGATGGGCAGAGGTGCAGTGGGGCAGGACTGAGTGACACTGGAAGAGCTGTGCAAAAGGAGCCCAGGAGAAGGCTAGCTGGGCCTGTGGCTTGTGACTGACGGGCGTCGGCAGAGTTGTGAAGCCAAGCCAGGGAAAGCAGAGGCGGCTGCAAGAAGGGACATCGGGGAGAGAGAGTAGCAGGCAGACCGATGCTGAGGAGTGAGGTGCAGGGGTTGAGCCCTGGGAGACGCATGGAGGAGCTTGTCTGCCCCCAGCCTGCCTCAGTCAGGCACCTCTCTAGCCTGTGTTGATGTCATGTTATCTGTGAAGAGCAGCTCCTTCCTCCAGTGCCAGCAGGGGCCCTGACTCAGCCCCCTTGGGTGGGTGGCGCTGAGGCTGTGCAGGGCAACGGGGAACAGGAACACTGTCAGAGCAGCTCAGAGCAAAGGGGACTCTCAGGGAGGCTGTTGCCGGTCCTTAGGAGTAGATTAGCAGCTGGGGAGAAAGGCTGGGGTCACATGGGGGATGGGATGGGCAGGCAGTGCCGGGACATTTGGGATAACAGGCTGGGGTCACACTGGGAGATGGCAGGGGAGGTGATTAGTAGTGACTGACACAGCTCCCAAGCATGCAGCCCCTTCCCCTGACTCGGGTCGCATTTCCCCTTCCTTCCTGTTGCCGTAGGCCCCTTTCTGCCCTGAGGACCTTCCCCCAGTCCAGCCTCACTCACAGAAGTGGCACTGGCGGCAGAGCCATTTCTGAGCCAAAGTCTCCCTCAGTGGCGCCTGCTTAGCTTTTCAGGATGCCCAGATGGAGAGGGCCCCCGGCACTCCCACTGCTCAACCTGGCACTGAGCAGAGACAGCAACTCTGAAAATCAGGCAGAATGTGTCTCAAGTCGAGGCTTGTGACAGATCTGTCACTCTCCTGCAACAGCCTAGAGAACCCTTCTGCCCTCCAAGCACACGTGCTGGCAAAGGATGCGCTATGTGGTGACTTACAACTGGTGCAATTCCACCAAATGCCAGACAGGCAGCAGCGAAGCCGAGCAGCTTCGGCCACCTGTCCGCTGCAGGGCTGAACAAGCGAAGGCAAAGGGTTCTTTTACCTAGAAACACCCTGCTCAGAAAGCAGAGAGCTGCGCATCTCCCCTGACAAACGCTCTGCGGAGCCCGTGGATTTCACCTGCACGTCCCAGGGATCTCAGGGAGAGGATTCTCTCGGGGGAGAAGCACTCTGGGCTCTGAATGCTCTACCAGCAGAAGTGAGGTGCGACTGAGAAGAGAGCTGCTGGGAAATGCAGCACCTGAGAGGCCAGCCTGTCCAGGAGTGCGGGGTTCCCCCAGCCCTGCCCTCGTGTGCACTCAGGTGTGCCTGTCACTCAGCAGGGGGGACAGAAGGTTATCAGGTGCAGGGACACAGGGTGGTACACAGCTGGCAGCACAGCAATCAGAAACAGTCAGTACCATCTCGGGGAGAGGAGGCCCTGGGGCACCATGAGCTGAGGCCTTGGCCTCCCCTTGTCGCTCTCCCCCAGACCACACTAACAGCCTTCCAACCCCCAGTTCCCATTCAGACCGGCCAAGCCCCACCACTCCCCTTTATCCTGTTTCCTGGGGAACAGGGTTGGCTCACATTGCCCCCACTACACCCCGATGTGGCCTAGTGGGACTTCGGGGAACTGCAAAGAGCTACAAGCATCAGGAAACCCATGCAAGCCAGCCAGGAGAATCCAATCCCCACCCCACACTGTGTCACACAGCCAATGCTCCCTCCTGTGACTTGCTGCAAATCCAGTTGTGCCCAGGGGCCATGGCATAGAGGGAGAAGCACAGAGAAGCTTTGCAGACTGTCTAGAGCAGCTTCTGCTGACTGCGTGGCCCAAGGACTGCATGGGCCAGGAAATCCCACACCCCACTGGGAGAGTCAATTCTGTGCCAGTGCCTGGCATCCTGTGGCAAACAGCTTCTTCGAGACAGCAGTGAGTACCCAGGCTCCTGAAAGGGTTAAGCCCACCGCGTGGGGGGTCTTGGCTGGAAGATACTCCACTTCCTCCTGCCTGCTTTCAGGGCCCAGGGCACATTTGCTCCTGCTAAAGAAAATCTAACCACACCTCAGCATTGGTAAGTTCCAGCCCTGCTCTCTGCCTTTCTATAGCCTGTTTAATCACACAGCAGCCTGTGAAAGTCTGTGGTGAGGGCACTTCCTGGGAGGCAACGTTAGACAAATCAGATGCCTGGGGCAGCAGGGTTGGGATCAGCCCTTTCCGGAGGTTCTTTCCTTCAGTTATGTTATTTTTTTAAAGAATACAAAGACTTTGACCCCAGGGGAGGTTTGTTCCCTCCCAGTGATTTATCTCCCACCTGTGAAGCGTGACGGACGGGTTAATGCCTAGAGAGCTGCAGAGCACGGGAACAAGCAGGTCACCCCAGCAAGTGAGATGAAGCCTGATGAAGAAGCCACCATGTTGTGTGGGATCCACTTTGCTGGCAGCCCCAGCCCTGGGAAGGAACACAGAACCCCCTGGCCCCAAGCAATTCTAGCTGCAGGAAAGAGCCCCTAGTCCAGGAAAGACCTTGGCAACCTGGGGCTCGGAGGGAGGCACTGGTAGTAGGGTCAGGCCTGGGCATGGGGCAGCTACTTAATGCAGGACTCTCTGTGACCTTCTCTAGCTGGCTGAAGGGACAGCCCCACCTGCAGCCCTGCAAAGCACTGCAAGGCCAGTGCTGGAGAGTGAAGGGCCAGGCATGCGTGTATGTGGTGGGGGAGTACAGAGGTGTGTGTGTGTGTGTGCATATGGGGGAGGAATCAGGCTTGTGCATTGATGGTCACTTGTGTGTTTGCATGTGCATGACAGTGCATAGAATGAGTGTGAATGTGTTGGTGTCTGTGTGCAGTATGGGGCATGTGTGTGCTGGGGGTGTTTGGTGTACAGGGTACGTGTGTGTGTGTGTGTGTGTGTAGGGTGTGTTCGTGTGTGCGTGCATGCTGTATAGTGAATGTGTGTGTTTTGGCATGCATGTTTGCTGTATAGGGTTTGGTGTGTGTGTGTGCTATATACGGTAAGTGGGAGTGTGTGTGTTGGTGTGTATGGATTGTATAGGGTAAGTGTGAGTGTGTGTCAGGGTGTTTGTGTACTGTACAGGGTGAGTGTGTGTGTGTGTGCATGTGCTATATGGGGTAAGTGTTAGCGTGTGTGTTGGGTGTGTTTGGTGTATAGAGTAAGTGTGTGTGTTCTGTAAGGGGTAAGTGTGAGAATGTGTCTGTTGGGGGGGTGTGCTGCATAGGGTAAGTGTGAATGTGTGTTGGGTGTGTGTGTGCTGTATAGGGTACGTGTGAGTGTATGTGTGTCAGGGTGTGTGTGTGTGTGTGCTGTATAGGGTATGTGTGAGTGTATGTGTGTCAGGCTGTGTGTGTGTGTGCTGTATAAGATAAATGTGTGCATTTGTCTGTGTGTGTACAAGGGTAAGTGTGAGTGTTGGTGCATGTGTGTACTATATAGGGCAAGTGTGTGTGTGTCAGGGTGTTTGTGTGCTGTATAGGGTAAGTGTGAGTGTGTGTGTGTGTGCTGTATAGAATATGTATGAGCATGTGTATTTTGGGTGTGTGTGTGCTGTACAGGGTAAGTGTGAGTGTGTGTGTCTGTGCTGTAAGGGGTAAGTGTAAATGTGTGTGCATGTATATAGGGTATGTGTGGGTGTGTGCGCTGTATAGGGTAAGAGTGAGCGTGTGTTTATTGATGTGTGTGTGTGTGTGTGTGTGGTGTGCAGGGTGTGTGTGTTGGGGGTGTGGTGTAAAGCATGAGTGCGCACTTGTCAGTGTTTGAGTGTACATATCTGTAGAGCACACCAGAGAGGCGCTCAGGCCAAAGGACCAAACAGCTGTTGGTCACGTTCCCCTTTACCCATCTTCCAAGGCCTGGGAACCTCCTCTTGCTCAGCATCCGTCCATCTCCACCTGGACCTTCAGGGTGCAATGGGACAGGGCCGCTGCCTGCCCAAGCCCCAAGCCTACGTTGGCAGGGGGTGGGGAGGGCAAGAGATGCTGACACCCCTGGTACCAGCCCCTCCGCCCCAGGCAGCTGAAGGGAGGCCTGACACTTACTTTCTGCTTTTCCTCCTGGGGACTTAGCGGCAGTCACCTCGGGAGCAGTGAGAGAACAGCAGAGATGTTTCAGCTCCTGGCCCCGAGCCCCATGCACAGGGGAGCTGGATGTCTATGTGGAAGGGCAGAAACCCAACCCACCGCTCATCTCCAGGCTGGGCAGGCCCTTCCTTATTCCTGCACCCCAACTTTTTATCCCCCGCCATTCAGTCGCAGGTTGGGTCCACTGAGGTGCCCAGGCTGGGCCCATCTCCCTGGTCTCGGCGCCCCTCCCAGGGCTTGCTACGCAGAAGAGTGGTCCCTCTGCACCTCCGCTGCTGCCTTCTCTCTTATTTCACCTCTGATTTTCTCTTCTCTCCCCTGCCTGGCCGTGGTCTCTGCTCCCCACATTGCAGCCCTCCCTCCTCTCCAATCCATGCCCCAGCTCAGCTTCCCCTGCCATCGTTACTCCCTGCGCCTGGTGGGGGGAGCACTCCCCAGCCACTCTTCATTCCCCACTCTCCCATGTCTACTCTGTTGCCCTTCTGCAGTGCTTCGCAGATGCCCCTGGGTCCCTCCCCAGCCAGGTGGAAGAGGGAGCATTGGTACCCTCCCTATATGAGAGTCCTATCACAGAATCATAGAACCCTAGGGCTGGAGGGGACCTCAGGGGTCATCTAGTCCAGCCCCCTGCCCAAAGCAGGACCAACCCCACCTAAATCATCCCAGCCAGGACCTTGTCAAGCCAGGACTTAAAAACCTCTTATTCCCTCTTTCCCTGTTGTGTCCGGTGAGCTAACCCTCCTGCTCCTCCACTCAGAATGAACCAAGACACCTAGCAGGGACAGTGCTTGCAGGTGTGACTTTCCCCTTCCTCTCTCTTTGCCTACCAGGCTGAGCTCTGTGGGGCCGTGCCCAGCACAATCGGGCCCCAATCTCGCCCGGTCCTCAGGCCTACCTGTGGCCCCAACACTAATGCCCAACGAAGCAAGACTGGTGCGTACATCACTGTGTGTGCCCAGCCATGCCCTGGTTTGCGGGGTCTCTGAGGTGGCTGCATAAAGCGAGCCGGGAGCTGGGGGGAGCGTGATGCAGGCCAGTGAGCGAGCCAGAGCTGAGCTCCCTTCACCACACGATACCAGTTGACAGCTCGAGCCAAAGCCAACTGTCAGTTGAGAGACATCCAAGTTCATAGACATGCTGGAATCTCTGCCGCGCCGCCCACTTCCCTATTTAGCATATCAGAGGCCCTGCTGGCTTGTCTAAACGCATCTCCTTGCCACTGCTGTGATGGGAACCGGCACCCCAGGCCACAAACACCCCTTAGAAGAAGCTTTGTCTTCAGATCCAAGAAGCACCACCTCCAGCCCCAACAGCCCTTGTGACACAATCACTTGGAAGTCATAACAAAACTGGGGCCAAAATCTCTCCCCTCCCTCAGCTTCCCCTCTCTGTTGCTTGTGCAAAGGGTGTGCCCCTGAAGAACAATGAGTTCCTGTGGAAACAAGAGACACCCCTCCTTGGAAGGTGAAGTGGCTACAGCTGCAGAATCAGCAGGGGTGAATGAAACAGATTTAACGAGCATGCACTGCCTGGCACACTTTGGCTTGTGTCCAACCGGCCCCCAGGCAGTACGTTCTGCCCTAGGTTTGACAAGGCAACCAGGACTTGGCACATGGGTGCAGCGTTGCAGGGATCTCAGCTTCAGATCACCCTCACTTTCTGCACGACCATGTGCTAGCTGAGGGGTGAGTGGAAACTGGGGGCCCCTGCTGCAGGTGATGGGCATCTCAGGTACTTAAAGCCATGGCCTAGAAGGAAGCACTGAACTGCAGAGTGTAGAATCCCGAGTGCTACCATTGCACGGCTCAAGCATGCTCAGCCTGGAATTGCCATTCCTCCCCTGACTAGCGGCTGCAGCTGTCCACGGCTGGCCCCCGGCAACTGGTCCAGCTAAAGAAACTAGAGTTAACCTCAAGGCACAGAAGTCACCAATGGGAAAGGACTGTCTGGAAAGCAGGGAAAGAAGAAGCATGTAGGGCATATGGGAGAGAACAGCCCCAGCTGGCTGGGGAGCACAGCCAAGGGGATGGAAACAGACTGGGGGATGCGGCGATCGCCAGGTTCTAGACTAGCACGCAGATGGGAACGGAAGGAGAAAGGCAGGTGACGTCAGGCTCCCAAGGGCTAAGTGCTCACTTTGCAAGCGGTTTGCTCAAAGGGTCGGATGGGCGCCGGGGGAGGGATCTGTCAGAACTGATCAGGTAGCTGCTGGCTATGGAACATTATTGAGCTGAGGCCAGGACCACATACAGTGACTGGTGAAACAGGGTGGTCCTGGAGACATGCATTTAGCGTGGCTGGATGAGGGAGGAGGTAAATTTGTGGGACATTTACCCTGACCACCATGAAATTTCTGCTCACTGTGGACACTGGCAAACCCACATGGGTGCACAGCTCAACGAGGGCTGAGGAAGCGGTGTGCGGTCGTGCATGTCGGCCTGCAGAGGTGTGTGATCAAAATGAAAATCGCCTCCAAGACTCAATGTCAGGTGTGTCATAGCACTCAGCCCAGGCCTGCACTTGGAAGGGGCTGATAACAGCTATGTGGGGGCCCTCAAATATGTTTGGAATTGGGCCCACAAAATTTTAATCTGGCCCTGCTCTTTGGCATGATAGGACACAGCTTTCGCTCTCTACACCTCAGTCATACTGTGCAGAAAGTACAGGAGCACAGCGAAGTCCATATAACAGGTTAGCATGTAACTCGATTTTATATTGGGTCTGGATGCCATTTTAATACCCATTATGGCTATTGGTTCCAAATACTGTGCTTGGGGGACCACGTGAAGTCTCTAAGGAAAGCTAATGATGCCCTGAGTCTATGTATGCTACTTCTATGACTGTCCCATGTATGTAGGTAGATTTTCACTATATAGCTGTGTTAGGAAATGTTTGAGTGTTTTAAGCTTTACAACAGGAGTGTGAACTCAGCCCCAGACAAGATGAATGAACTAAGAAAAAAGGCTCAGACAGGCAAATCCACATCCCAGATGCTTGGGATGTGTCAATGGGATGCAGCCCAACAGTCAGGTGATCTGGACTGAAACAAAGGAATAGGTCCATTTCAGATCTCCTGGGATTCATCCAGTGGCAGTTTACCACAACAGCCTACCTGGGTTGAGTGGGGGTGGACCCTCAAAGGACTATGGGAAGAAGAAAGAGCTTGGTTCCAGACAACACAAACAGGAGGACAATGGCGTGGACATAGCAACGTCCATCTCGGATCGCTTGGTGTCCAAGGGTCCACATCCCAGCATGTGGACCCCAGAAGGCCGCGCCTACAATGCTCCAATAGCTGAATCTATGTAATCTGAAAGGAACTTTCAGAGACTTTCAAAAAATCAGCAAATCACATCACTGGCCTGCATCAGTAACTGAAATTGATGTATGTAAAGTATCACTTGAACAATTCTCTTTAATCCTGTTCTTTCTTTTTTATTAATAAATTTTTAGATATTGAGACCTAAAGGATTGGTGAGTGTTGTTGTTTTGGGTAAGATCCAAGTATATATTTACTAGGATCTGGAAGAATCTGTGTGGTGTTTGGTAAAACAGGCTTAAGAGCCCCTCATCTGAATTTGGGAGTTGTTGGTATGGGCTGGTATAGTGCCTGACAAGTTTGTGTGTTCACTTGGGCGGCTTCTGGCTGGCCAGGGGGCTGGCAGAAGTACTGTTGTGGCTGGTTGGATTTGCCTTAGTGAGTAGGAAATCCCAGCCTGGGGCTGTGAGTAGCCTGGATTTTAAGCAAAGGTACCCTGGATTGATTTCATTAGCTGTATCCAGAAACCCTGTCCTATCACACAAGTTATTTAGAAACGCTAGATGCACACAAATCCATAGGTCTGGGTTTAATGCACCCAAGGGTACTGAGGGAATTGGCAGATGTCATTGTAGAACCTTTGGCTATTATCTTTGAAAACTCATGGAGATCAGGAGAGGTCCTGGATGATTGAAAAAAGGGAAATGTGGTGCCATCTCTAAAAAAGGAAAGAAGGACAATCCAGGGAACTATAGACTGGTCAGCCTCGCCTCAGTTCCCCGGGAAAATCATGGAGGGAATCCTCAAGGAATCCATTTTCAAACACTTGAAAGAGGGGAAAGTGATCAAGAGAAGCCAGCATGGATTCACCAACGGCAAATTGTGCTTGACCGATCCAATTTGCTTCTATAATGAGGTAACTGGCTCTGTGGACATGGGGAAGTTAGTGGATGTGATATATCTTGACTTTAGCAAAGCTTTTGATACAGTCTCCCACAACATTCTTGCCCATAAGTTAAGAAGCATAGATTGGATACATGGTCTGTAAGGTGGAAAGAAAGCTGGGTAGATAGTCAGATCCAACGGGTAGTGGTCAATGGCTCTATGTCTGGCTGGCCGTCAGTTTCAAGTGGAGTGCCCCAAGGATAGGTTTTAGGGCCAGTATTGTTCAACACCTTTATTAATGACCTGGAGGAGAGGATGGATTGTATCCTCAGCAAATTTGCAGATGACGCTAACGTAGGGGGTCAGGTAGATACATTGGCAGGTAGAGATAGAGCCCAGAGTAACCAAGATAAGTTGAAGGTTTGGGCCAAAAGAAACCTGATGAGGTTCAACAAGGACAAATGCAGACTCCTGTACTTGGGACGGAAGACTACCAAGCACTGTTACAGGCTGGGGACCGACTGGCTAAGTAGCAGTGCAGCAGAAAAGGACCTGAGGATTACAGTGGATGAGAGGCTGGATATGAGTCGACGGTGTGACCTTGTGCTAACGGCATATTAGGGTGCATTAGGAGAAGCATTTCCGGCAGATCTAGAGAAGTTATTATTCCCGCTATTAGGCACTGATGAGGCCTCATCTGGAGTGCTGTGTCCAGTTTTGGGCCCCCCAGTATAGAAAGGATGTGGATGCATTGGAGCTGGTCCAGCAGAGGGCAATGAAAACGATTAAAGGGCTGGAGCACATGACCTGTGATGAGAGGCTGAAGGATTCAGATTCACTTAGTTTGCAGAAGAGAAGACTGAGGAGTGATTTGACAGCAGCCTTCAATTTCCTCAAGGGGAGCTCTAAAGAGGATGGAGAGAGCCTGTTCTCAGTCATGACAGATGGCAGAACTAGAAGCAATGGTCTGAAGTTACAGAGGGGGAGGTGTACGTTGGCTATTAGGAAAAACTATGTCACCAGGAGGGAGGTGAAGCACTGGAATGTGTTACCGAGAGCGATGGTGCAGTCCCATCCCTAGAGGTTTTTAAGTCCAGGTTTGACAAGGTCCTGGCTGGGATGATTTAATTAGGGTTGACCTGCTTCAGGCAGGGAGCTGGACCAGATGACCTCCTAAGGTCCCTTCCATCCCTAGGATTGTATGATTCTATGAACTGTGTTTACTAAGTGCACCCAATATGCCAGACCTAGCAACAGCTTCTAGAATAGGGGTTCACAAAGTGTGGATGGGTCCCTCCAGGAGCAGGGGGGCATGAAATTTCCTAAGGGGGGCATAGCACGATTGGCTGCTGGGTCTCAGGCTCATCCAGCTTATTAAAAATGTTGAAATATGTTAGATATTATGTCTTTGTAGACTTTTATGTATCGATTAATCCAGTTTTTACATCCTACAGACTTATTTTCTCACACATGGTCAAAAGGTGGTTTTTCTTTTCATATGAACATAACTGTAATTTCCATCAGGTTGGATTACATTAGAGAGTTTGGGGGCAGAGGAGAGGATCCTGATAATTGCAGGGATGAAAATTAGTATCTGGTGTAAAAAGTTTTCTCACCCGTGGTCTAGGATGCCAGAAGCTCCCATAGGCTGTGTCTACATGACTAAGTTACACTGAATTAACAGCAGTTATTTTGAAATAACTTGGGCAGCATCTAAACGATTCACACGGTATTTCAAAATACATTCAAAATAGCAGATGCATTACTTTGATTCCAGTAAATCTCATTCCATGAGAAATAACACCTATTTCGAAATCGCTGGTTTGAAATAGGTGCTGTTAAGACACAGAATGGCGTTATTTCAGACTAAGCTGTCATGATCTCTAATGGCACTATTTTGAAACAGCGCTATGTGTCCAGAAATGTTATTTCAAAATGGCTGGGTGCTATTTCAAATCATTTTGCTTATGGTTGTGTTTTTCAAAATAAGATCATTTGAAATGGCCATTTTGAACTGTCTTATTTTGAAATAAGGCTGTCCTGTAGTGACGTAGCCAGAGAGGCCTCCTTTCACCTACTCACTCCAAAAGTGCTGTATAAAACGTGCCTCATAAGGTCTCTTGAGCTTTGCAATTTACCTTCTGTGTCCCTGGAAGTCTGAGCGACAGCCCCAAAAACATATGCATCTCTAACAGTCTCCCAGCATAACCCTTGGCTTCATGACTGTTCCCCTACTGGGTCTTCTTTCCACAGCCTGATTGTGTCTGTGTGGCTCCTTCATGTGTATCGTCTTGTATTCCCCAGGAACTGGCAACATTCCTCATTGTGTTTCTCCGAAAGGCTTGAAACAGATGCCAAACCACATGAGACAGAGGCTTTATATTCCCTCCTGTTATCTTTCATGGGAGATGTCTAAATAATGAAGATGTGGGATGGCCAGAGGGGAAAACACCCTTTTAGGGAAATGCTCCTGCCTGAGTAAGCAGCTCGCATGAAAACATTTGAGAGTAATGGCTGGAAATAGACTGACATCACAGCAGCAAGGCTGCAGGGCAAACGCTTTAACCTAGCTGTGTTCTGCTGGGTGTGGGTGTCTGCTCCTTCCTGGCCAGCCGGCTGCAGGGGCAGTTACTCCAGCAAGGCTGGAGCACACCATTTTCAACCCATTGTGAAGGGGGCAATGCACAGATGCCCTGGTCTTCTGGGGCACGGCTTAGTAGGCTGGCAGGCATTTCTCCCCACTGACGTACCAGCTGCCCCAGGGTCAGTGCAGAGGGAAAGGGAGCTCATCCGAACCTACCTTCTCTTTACCACTCCCAAGGGGATGAGTTCAGCAGTGTGTGTTGAAAGGGAGCTCACTGGGAGCTGTCTGCACACAGGCTGGGGCGGCTGAGGAGAATTCCTGAACGCCTCTGGAGGCTAAACAATCTCTCTCCCTGGCCACTCCAGTGGGAGCAGGGGCATCTCCAGCTCTGGGATGTGGCCCTGAAACCTCTACCCCATCCTGACCTTTAGAAGTAGAAGCCACAGCAAAGTTGTGTCCTATCAGCAATGGAAAAAAAATGCACCTGTAGGAAACCCAAGAGTAGGTACTCTGCTGTCAGCAACAGCCTGGCCATCTCATTGACTTCACTAGGCTTACGCCCATACAACAACTCAGCGCAGAGTCTGGCCCATGAACTACCAAAGAGTGGGTTAATGTTTAATGTAGTCCTAATGTGACTTAAAAGCAGGTGAGAGAGACAAGGTGGGTGAGGTGAGATCTGTTGTTGGTGTAAGAGAGACACAGGCAAGCTTTGCAATGTCTGCAGTGCTCTCATGGCTGAGGAATGCATTCAGTTCCCCCCGACCCGAAGAAGGGCTGCTGTAAGCTTCGAAGCCTTTCCCGCTCACCGGCAGAAGTTGGTCCAGGAACAGACATTACCTCACCCGTCTTGTCGCTCGAATATCCTGTGAGCCCTGTGGTCACAGACCCATTCCAAAAGCACATGTGAGATTAGCAGAATGTCCTGCAGGGGTTTAGAAGAGGTGTGTGAAGTGACAGCAGTCCGGCTAGAGGGGCAGAGCACTCCCCCAGCTCCCAACAGAGTCAAGGGAGGGCTCCCCCAGCCACCCCCCTTTTGCGGACTGCAACCCCAGGAACGGTGATTGCAGCAGGCACAGGGAGCTTCTGCCCATGCATGCGCTTCTCTCCTGTGCACCCCCGGGCCAGGGAGGAGCAAAGAAGAAACACAAGGGAGCTCCTTGGAGCAGGTGACAAACCACAAATCTCCAGCTGGAGAGGTGGGGTCTGACTGGTAATTCCCTGCAGGGGCAGGGCAGGAAGGAGAGAAAGAGCTACGGGGCAGGACAGTGCAGGGAGCTTGTTCAGGCTATTCCCAAACTGAACCTGCTTCCTGGATCAACAGTCCTGGGGCTCCTGCTCCATCCATTTTCCTACTGCTGAGCTAGGCATAGGGCAGGGGACTGTGAGCCAGCTGGGCTGGGTTACACCTGCTTGACCCTAGGAGGAGGGTAGTGTTACATATGCTGCTGTCAGGGGGACCCTAGGGGGTTTATGTCAGTAGGGCACGCCCCTATTCTATCTCCACCAGCTACCTTACCGATAGACTCTGTCGCCAGCACTGCCCGAAGGATCTGGGAATCTGCAGCAACGTATGTCCCAGTCCCAGAGGAGATGTCACCTGGGTCTTCAAACAAACCCAGACAATGAAATAGCTGTCATGCATGGACCGGTGAGCAGCTCTTGCCTGTTACTGAGAGACATTGTGATGCCCCCACTGGTAACCGTCACAGCAACCTAGCCTGGCTTCGCCCAGACTGCGGGACATGAGACTTGTACACAGACCTTCCTCTTCTCCCAGCAGGTCTCTGCTTTGCTCCCCTGTTTCACACTGGCTGTTATGTTTTGTGGGAAGGAGATGAGGGGAGGCCATAACCCATGAAGGTTCTAGCTGAGCATCACTGACATCATCCGTGCAAAGCACTGGAGTGCAAAGAACTGCCAAACGCAGAGCCTATCATGGCTGGTGCTCAGACGCCCTGGTGAGAGGCACACATGGACCATTCAGACAGACACACAGACATCATGTAGCAGGCAGTCTCCCCTCGCCCCTTGTGCGACTTGGCTTCCTTTCCCTGATCTGTTATGCGCCTGTCTTAAAATTGAACCAAACCTCTCTTTCTCTAAGTACACGCTCCGGTTTGATGATATATCTACACAGACGTCTCCCAAGATCCTTCCCCTACCCCTGCCCAAGCTACCAGTGTCAAAAGCGAAGACCTTCCTCCCTGCACACTCCTCAAACCTGGGTGCTTCCAGCTGCGTCAGTCCAGTTGCGAGGAAGAGTACATCTCCCGAGACCCCCCTGCCCACACATCTGTCCACCCTGGCCCTGCTCCCCAAGGTATTTAGGTGACAAAGGGAGCGAGGCACCTACAAAGCTTTGTCCATCTGGGCCCAACAGTTTGCTTGCAGCATCTGAGCAGCTCACCCAACCCAACTTCCCTGCTGAGTCCAGGCAAGGCCCCGTCTCCCATGTCGTCTTTGTTTAGGCCTGTCCCCTTCTCCCCACTCGCTGTGGTCTGCCTGACGCCAGCACACAGGGCGCGGAGTCTGTGCAACTGAAGGCAAGACACTGCCTCTTGCACATTCTGGAGCCTTGATTTATTTGCATGTTTGTTTGTTTTTCAGAAAGCCAGAGGAGGGCCCAGTACACCCGCGCCATTCACATGGCAGCTGCATGAACGCCTCGCAGGCAAGGCTTTTGGCTCCCTCCTGCAGTTCAGCAACTCATCAGGGCTGGTAGCTCAGAGCAGTCCTGTTTGCTGACGGCGCGCCTGTCCTACAGCAGGATTCATGCCTGACTCACAGGAGCCTTAGAGTCCAGGCTCCCACCACCCAGCCCCCGGGACAGGCGACGGGGGGTAATACGACTTTTGGCTATTGCAGCAGTGGCTAGTTGTGCAAGACGGTGTACAGCCCAGCTAGCTTGAGACATCTGAGAAGGTCCTGAGTTCACGATGGTGGGAGTGTGAGCAGAGATGGCACATGAGGCGCCGACAGCTGAGTGGTGATAGGTCATCGGGCTGGAGCCCCACGAGGGTGCAGGCCCTGGGCTTAGAGGCACGGTCTAGCTCCCCACCCTTATTAGCAGCCGTATGCACGCCAGGCCTAGCAGTTAGTGGAGCTGGGAGCTGGGAGCTGGGAGCGCAGCAATGGGCAGGAAGAGCTGGTTGAATGGCTCGGTCTCCAGAGAATGCAGTGAAAGGAAAGAAGCAGCAAACAAGCTGACAAACATGCCACCAACTTCCAGTAATCCCAAGGCACAGCACCTGTCCCCCGTGCCAGTGCAAGTCGAGGCCGCAGCTGAGCTGCACTTAGCCCCTGGGCCTGGCGTGGAGATGCTGCACTCAGGAGGCCTGCGCTGGCAGGCGTCCAGAGAAGCCCTTGGCAGGAGCATTATCATATGCCAAAGAGAAAAGAGGCGACTCACAGAGTTTCCAGGCTGTGCAGCCCTTCAAAGCCGTTGATCCCCAGACTCTGGATCCGGTTGTTGTGCAGGTGCCTGCAGAGAAAACAGGAGATACTTTAACAGGGCCGAACCCACGTGGCTTTTCTCCCGCAGTTCCTGAGCATGATGACTCATGGTGCCTGGAGGGTGAGGGCTGTTTAGCCCAAGCAGGGCACTGAGGCAGGACTTGCACCACACAGAGACTCCATTTGCCTCTCAGCATGGCCACAAACAAAGGCGAGGTAGCTCGGGGCTCTCCTTGTCAGCCGCAGCCTAGCGCTAGCAAACCTCCATGGCCCACCTGTGCTCTGCACTGAAAAGGGGGCTGGCACTAAGCGTCGCATGTGAGCCCTGGGGGCACCGCACAGCTACTTGGCTCAGGCCTCAGTTTCAGTCCCTGATGGTGGGACAAGTCCTGAGCAGCAGAGCTTTGACTTCCTGTCCTGGGCTCTCACGCGTCTAATGCCACCCGTAGAGGTGGAGCCTCGAACTTCTGCTTGAGCCCCCTGAGGCTGGTGAGAGAGTACAAAGCCCGAGGCCATGCTTGCTGTCCTGTGTCCCTCCCATGCTAGTGTCACATGTGCAACAGGTCACTTCCAGGCCCTCCCACCAGCTCGTGCTTTTCCTTTACAGTGGAAAGGGCTTTCCGTGGCACGCCGCTGTCTGGCCAGACGGTGCAGCCCCCAAAAGGAGGGGGTGGGAAGATTGCCGGCCCATCCTGTGCAGGACGAGAAGCCGCCTATGTTCAGAGTGAGGCTAGCGAGTGAGTTCCAGACATGGCCGGGGTGCAGGGGGAACTAGAAGGGTCATCTGGGACTAGAAAACAGTGTGTGTTAGAGCATCTGAGTGCCCTCCCGTGCCCCACTTCTGCATTTGGGCCACCAGGCCATGGTCCTGTGAACTGCCTTTCCTGCCACACATCTCTGGGCATGTGACACTCAGTCTGCACAGCCACTTAAGGCCCAGCTGCACAGGTGCAACACAGACAAAGCTACACCCTGCCCAGCTCATGCAGCACTGGGGGAGCTCAGGTGGAGGTTTCTCAAGCTCCTCAGGGGGTTTGGATGTCCAACTGCCAGTCACTTTAGTAGGGATTCCTGGGCTTTGTAAAGTTCAGCTGACGCTGCTAACAGACTTGGGCCCTATCCAACTGAGCATTTTCAGCAGTCATTCTCAGCATTAGGCCCCAGGGAGGATCCCAGTAGCCTAAGCACAGATGTCCTTCTGCAATGGACATTACAGTCTCAATGGTCCAAACCCCAGCCCCACCAACCTCAGTAGAATCCTGGCTGCATTTACACAGAAGTGTTTTTGAAACAAAGAAAACAAAACCTCTGAATCTCAGCATTTTAGTTCAATGCAACACTACCTCCAGTCACAGCTTTATTATCTCTTGCTTGCAGAGAGACAGAACTACTTCCAGATTTAGACTTCTGGATTTACTCCAGTTTGACTGGAATCAAAGTTATCTTCAGTTTACTACTTTAAAAATGTCTCACCCCAGTGCTGAGTGGCTAACATGACATTCTGATGTATATTATCTGCACTGAATCAGCACTTCTCTCCTGTTTTTCTATTATCTTCATCTTCTTTTGTCTCAGTGTCACGTATTGTCCACGGTTTGTGCTATTTCTGATGCCTGAGGGTCTGTGCATTTCGAAGTCCTTGAGGTTAATTCTGCTGCTGTAGAGCCATGTGACGTCTCTTTTGTAAGGGTCCTGAGTTAGTAGAGACTCCTGTGTTACATCTGTCCTTGGCTACGTCTACACTAGCCCCAAACTTCGAAATGGCCACGCAAATGGCCATTTCGAAGTTTACTAATGAAGCGCTGAAATGCATATTCAGCGCTTCATTAGCATGCGGGCGGCCGCGGCACTTCGAAATTGACGCACCTCGCCGCCGTGTGGCTCGTCCCGACGGGGCTCCTTTTCGAAAGGACCCCGCCTACTTTGAAGTCCCCTTATTCCCATGAGCTGATGGGAATAAGTTCTAATATTCTATGATTCTATGACTCTCTGGTACCTTCCCATTTGTAGTGTGGGATTTCTGCACTGGGAGTTCCTGTGTGTTGTTTCTGTGGCCATGCCTACACTACAGGGACTATAGCAGCACAGCTGTGGCGCCATAGCTACCAGAATAACCTCAGAGTGGAATCCAGTGGTTCTCAAAGTTTTTGGCCTGCATCCAAATGCACTCAACACAAACCTTTCCACAAACCACCAGTCAACCACCCATGCTGACAAAATGCATTTGCTTATCTCCAAATACCTTAAATACTAAATTACTCATTTTAGTCTACTGGAGCATAAAATAGCTATAGCATACATGGCTATATTTTAAGGGGGGACCACAGGTGTGGAAAGCCAGGGTGGGCTCCCAGCTATGTGGTGGGGGGCATCAACTCCCAAGCTGGTGGCCCATCTCCAAGATGGCCATGAACCATTAGTGGTCCACGGTCCACAGTTCGAGAGCCACTGGTGTAGACGTAGCCTACAGAGAGAGAAGAGTGTTTTCTGTGGCTCCAGGTGCACCCTCTCTCAGAGTGACAGCAGCTAGGGCAGCAGAGCTATCAAATCCAGGGGGATGGATTTTTCACACCCCCCACCCCAGCACTATAGTTGTGTGATGGAGTGGGGGATACCTGTGTGTGTGTGAGTGGCTCACAGAGGGTGTGGGGTCCTGCTGAGGGTAACCCTGACGACCAGGTAACACCTTTGTACGGGAGACAAAGGAGGAGGTGGAGCCTGAGGGGTTTGAATTGGAACTGGGATTTGGAAGCAGTTAGTCTGGGCTGAGGGAGAGAGAGACAAAGGAGGGGGCAAAGCCCCAGCTCTGGGGGCCCCTCGGGGCCTCCTCTCCCCAACATGGATGGGACTGGCTGTCTCTGCCGGCTGTACTGACTCCTCTGTACGATGCTGTGTCCTGTCGGCTAATAAACCTGCTGTTTTCCTGCTAAGTGAGAGACTCTCCTGCCTGCGGACGGGGTGCAGAGCTTGGGGGACCCCAGAACCCCATCACACTGGTGTCAGAAGTGGGATGTTCTGCACCCCGAGGATGGAGCATCCAGCAGTAAGTGACCGGGGCCCTGGAAGAAGTGGGGCCTGCGAGACCCAGGTGTGCTGAAGGGCAGTGAGGTGCAGTTCCCCAAGGCGGAGGGGCCTGCGGCTGAACCCAGGCAACTGCGGTTGTGGTCCTCGAGAGGGGGTGTCACACCCAAGGAGGGGTTACTCCTGGGAATCTGTTGGAGTCGGTCCCAGAAGGTGGAGGGGCTGAGAGCCCAACCCCCAGGAACAAGTGACCCCTGAGGAGGCTGACGCTGAATGAGTCCTTCCCAAGACAGGGTGCTCATGGTCCTTGAGAGCGGGTGTCACACTGAAGAAGGGGTTCCTCTGGGAGTCTGTTGGAGTCGGTCCCAGAGGGCAGAGGGGCCTACGGCCTAACCCCGGGCAGCTTGTGACCCGCAAGGAGCCTGGCACACTGAAGGGATTCTTCCAGGAATCGTGGGGTGCAGAGGGCATCAGCCTGAGAGCCTGCAACCACGCTGAGCAACTCCACTGTGAAGTGGCAGCACCTGGAAACCGAATCAAGATTAAAGAAGCTGGACAAGGCAGCGTGGATGTGCAGTGGCAGAGGTGAGGGTTAAGGAAAATCTTGCAGAGGTGAGCCTGTATCGGGGCAGGGAACCCTGGACTGCCTGGAGCTCTGAACCGAGTGGCCTGCCGCAGCTCAAGGAGGGAAGGAGCGATTCCAACCCATCATCTACTAGTGGCCAAGACAGACCTGCAAAAAGTTTTCCAGGCCTGGGCCGAGGAAGGTGCCTGTGTGTCTGTGCAGGAAAGCAGCTGATACACTGGGAATGGCAAGTTGTCTGTGAGAGAAGCTGCTTCACCTTCTGTGTGTGTGTGGAGACCAGCCGGGGGCTGGGACAAAGGAGAGAGTGTCTCCCATTGTCTGTCTGTGTTGAACAACAGCAGCAGCAGCCTGGGGAGAGAGCAGAGCCTGCGTTTGGAAAAGGTGCCAATGAGGAAACTAGCCCATTGTCTGAGGAAGATTCACCAGCCTGGGGTGGCTGGAGAAGGATCCACCAGAAAAGAGCATTCCAGGTGTGTCTCTGAATCCAGCCATGGGGGCTGGAGCAGAGGGAATGGCTCTGGGATGGGCAGTGGTGTCCCTGCTAAGGACGCTGGTCCTTGGTGCAAGAAAAGTGCTTCTGCTTCTGGGGAAGTGAATCCTTTGCCTGAGCCTGTGGGGGCTCGAGATGGAGCCAAGATCCCAGAGCTGGATCTGAGGGCAGCTGAAGCCCAGATGGGAAGTGGGCCTACCTCTGTGTCTCTCAGGGGGGATGATGCTTTAACTCGGTCTAATCCAGTTAGTATCATCAGGGAATCCCAGAGACCAGACGATTCTGGTACTTGTTTTTTGCCTGATGCTGAGGTGTTACTGGGAGGGGGTGAGAGGACTCTGTCCTACCAGAGTCATCCTCTCGCCAGGACACAAGAACAGACGGGCAATGGAGTTATGCTGAGCGATGAAGATAAAGGAGCTGGTAGCAGAAGGGAGGAAAGGGACCCTGACCTTCTGTCCGGTGGAACTGGCTGTCTGCTTGGAGGGGGATTATGTGGGAATCTGCCTGATGGGCCAGAAGTGATCCTGGGTGTAGGTGAACCCCAGGAGCTGGTTGTGGCTCAAGGGAGCAGTGCCGCTGTGGAGGCAGACAGGGGTGAGTTGTTGTTTGGGGGAGCTCTTGAGGAAGAGAATGTCCCTGAAACTTTTCCTGACCCGTCTGTGGGGACTGCAGAAAATGGGAGTGAGGTGGAGGAGAGTGAACAGGAAAGGTGCTTGTCTGTCTGTAAGAGCCAGAGCAGCCCTTTGCCTGGGGAGAAGTTTGTTTCAGCTCCTGATGGCCAGGACCTGCCTGAGTGTGAAACCACTGGCTGTGCTCTGCAAGGGTCCAAAGCAGGCAGGGTAAAAGTTTCTCAGGAATTGGAAGCTGGTGCAAGTAAAGTGAAAACTATCAGGTAGTGTGAGCAGCCCTGTGAGAACCAAGTAAAACAGCTGCACAGTCAGTCTCTGTAGGATGCAGGAGAGGTTCAGCAATTCCCCATCTCCAGATGCTAGAAACACTTATATTCTCACACTGGACTCCAATTCTGATTCCACTGGGAGGCAGAAGTTGGAGGTAAAAGGACAAAGGAGCTGTGGGCCTGGTGGGCCAGTAAGGGATAAACAGGGATTCCTCCATGTGGATTCTGCGTCTGGGACTCACAAAACAACTCTCAGAAAGCAGTTTGGTTTGCAAATTTCCAGGCTGGCTGGGAGGGGGCCGTCTCCCTGAGATCATCAATGGCCCAGCTCTTGTTAGAAGGGAGGGCACAGCCAGAGAGATCAAATTTCCACCCCAGGGGGCAAGGGAGAAGATTAGAACTTGATGGTGCTAAGAAAGGCCTCAGCCATTTATCCCCAAAATACCAGATTCTCAAGGCTGTTGCACAAAGGTTGTGGTCTACCAAAGAGCAACGTAAATGTACAGTTGCAATGGGTTTGTTCTGTAACTCACGCTGACTGTTGTAACCAAGGGGTGCTGCTACCAAAAGCTGTAGAATTGTACCATGTACTGAATGTTTGGAAAGAGCCATTTGACATGATGACATTGATGTAGAAGCATGAGTTGTATGTTGAAGGAGTCTGTAACTCTGAAATGTCACCGTTGTTCCCTGTAACTAGTCTTGCAACCTCTCACGTGAGGAGGAACATTCCAAACCTATTGTGTGGCATGGAAGGGGAAACTGAGGCACACAACCATTTTGGTGGTCTGGCTAAATGCCAAGGGTGGAAGCATTTGTACCTTCTTTTACTGGACTGTAACTGAATTCCAAACATTTGCCAGAGCAGCTGTATGGGCTGGTGGTCACACAGGGCAGGGCCCAGACCAGAAAAGAACTATTTGATCTGTTGATGCTGCAGCATCTGTATGGGCTCTGCCTGCCCGACTTGAGAACGTGGCTGACGGACCGGGGCCGAAGCAGGGAGACCAACCAGCCTGAGGGAACTAAAGGGACTTGTCCGGCTGCATCACATGAAAAGGGCCAATACCAAGCTCCTGAGTTGGAGCCTCCCCCAGCAGGATTATGACGTGGAGGTGGTGCACATCAAGGGAAGCACCGAGGGTACAGCCGATGCCCGATCACGAGGGGAGGGCCCCGAACTTCCCCAGGTCACCGGCTGAGTGACCCCGCTCAGTTCGGTCTGGAAGGGGGGAGAGATGTGATGGAGTGGGGGATACCTGTGTGTGTGTGAGTGGCTCACAGAGGGTGTGGGGTCCTGCTGAGGGTAACCCTGACGACCAGGTAACACCTTTGTACGGGAGACAAAGGAGGAGGTGGAGCCTGAGGTGTTTGAATTGGAACTGGGATTTGGAAGCAGTTAGTCTGGGCTGAGGGAGAGAGAGACAAAGGAGGGGGCAAAGCCCCAGCTCTGGGGGCCCCTCGGGGCCTCCTCTCCCCAACATGGATGGGACTGGCTGTCTCTGCCGGCTGTACTGACTCCTCTGTACGATGCTGTGTCCTGTCGGCTAATAAACCTGCTGTTTTCCTGCTAAGTGAGAGACTCTCCTGCCTGCGGACGGGGTGCAGAGCTTGGGGGACCCCAGAACCCCATCACAGTTGTATCAAGCTACATTTGAAGTACGGGCCCGGTCTTTGGCTTCATTTTTGGCAGAAGCAGGGTCTGTGTTACTGGATTTGTCCTTGCTCTGTTGTCAGCAGCTACGTGAGTTTGTGTGAGCGTGTTTCTGGGTCACCCAGCTCCCACTCCAGTCAGTGCGTGGTCAGGGCTCAACATAGGTACAAGCACCAGAATCCACGCTGGTGACCTTCCAAATTCAGACAGACCAATTCTGAGCACCCCGGGGACATATGCTGACAAGCAGAGAAGGCAACATCAAGGGGAAAGAGTGTGAGACCTTGCTTGCCTGAGTAGTGCCTTTGATTCCAGGGGGGCTTCTCACGTGAGTAAGGACTTGTCAGCCTAGTAGCAGCCCAGGGGAACAGAAAATTCTCTGTGCTCCTCTTGTGTAACTTCAGAAGATCAGTAGTCTACTTTATGTGCCCGAGGCATCACCCCAAACAGATGCCAAGCCCCTCAAATTCAGATGAAGACAGAATTTGTATCCACTGTGATGTAAAGCATGAATGAATTACAAGTGAATTTATGCAAAGTCTCTTCCTGCTCTGTGTATCCGACAATACAGTCTCTTTCAAGTGGCCTGGGGACTCGTTAGCAGGTGGATCAGGGACATTTTCGTTACTCGTGCCGTCTCTAAGTCTGTCTTGGCTCTGAAGAAAAAATCCCACTGCACCTGGATTTGAGTGCAGGAAACATCGCAGAGTGCACACTGTTCCCAATGCCAAACGACCCATGGAAAAAGCAAAGGATTTACGAGCAGGGGAGGAGGCAGGCTCTGTGTGGTTATTGAATGGAGGGTTGTGATGGTCAGAGAGCAGTTCAGAAACCAGCTCGACTCTCCCAGACAAGCACACCATTCTGACGAGAGTGCACAGATTTTGGGGAGACAGGGGAGTGTGGGGGAAGTACAGCAACATTTACTCTCCACACCCAGAGGTAACTGGGGAAGAGGAAAAAAGCAGCTGCAAGACAACTTGGACCAATTATGATTCTCTGAGGAGGAGGAGAAGGATTTAGATCAAAATCCAAGTCGGGAGATTAGAGGAGCTATTTGAGTTCCATGTCCAGATGGTTTTCTCCAGCAAATTTTACGGGGCATTTTCAGATCAAGTTGCCCTTACATCACTTTGGGCTTTCACACCGAGATGATGCCAGTTGTCTGAGTCCCTCTGAACCTGGATATTGCTCTTGCCAAGCCAGAGGTTTGGCTCTGCTATAGCTAGAGCCTCATTGTGTGTTCCCAGGGACAAAAGAATGAAGTGAACACCAGCCCCCAAACCTCTAGCACAGCTCTTCCTTTGAAATGACAAGGATGGGGATGAGGAAGCAGGAAAGGCAGGGCCTGTGATTCAATAGCAGAGACAAGATTTCTGGCTCTGAACATAATGGGTCCTCAGCTGTAGACCTTGCTACCCCTGGGGTCCTGCCCCCAAATTACTCATCTTCCAGGCATCATGCATGACATATTAAGTAGCGTTCCCTTCGGAGGGGCTGGCGGAGAGCCCGCACGGAATGCAGAGCTTTCATCTGGACAGACAGGTCAGGGAAATGAAAGTCCAACATTTATCTTCTCTCTCCTCTCAGGCAATCTGAGCAGAGGCGTCCTTAGCCATGATAGAACATCAACCAGTGTTCTATACTTCCACAGGGTGTCATGAAGAGAAACACACTGAGAACATCTTTCCATGCACCTGTAAGGGGGTGTGATCACAGAAGACCACTTGGGTTGTTCTCCGGTGTGCTGATCATGCCCTGACACACACCTTCTTCCTCTACGGAGCTGCCCCTTGTCCTGTCTTGCTAGGCAATGTCCTCTGCTCTTCCCCAGCCAGGGCACAGAGTTGGGGTTACTGCAGACTCTGATTAACCACAACTGTCTCTGGGCAAGTGCAGTTCCAGGGCCCAGCACCCTGAAAATCAACCCCTGGAAAGGATCAAAACCCCACATAAATGCATCTCTGTGCAAGAGATTTTCACAGGGAGGGCTCATTCGATCAGCCCTCGTTATCGATGAGAGCAAGGTAAGCACAGCAATAGCCCTCTCCAGGTAATAACAATTTACACTGGACTTGATTATAAACAAAAGAGGTTTTATTAAGCAAACCAGTAGGATATAAGTGGTTATAGATAAGAACAGGGAGGTCAAAGTGACTTACCAAATCAAACAAAAGAGAAAATACATAGCTAATTCTATTCCCCTCAGAATGCTTGTGAGTTCTTACCCTAAACAGCCGCCTTTAGGCCAGGTGAAAGCTTCAAGTCAGGAATGATCTCATCCTGACGTGGGTCTCCAGTAAACTGTAAAGGACTGTCTCTTTCTCCTTAGGGTGTGACAGGTGATTTCCAAGGCAGGCTGAAGACCAAAAATGGAGGAACCCCAAGGCCCTCTTTATACTTTCCCCTGTGGCAGAAATTCCATTGTTCTCTTTGGGTAAAAGTAGTCTCCAAGGTGGAGACTGTCACGCGAGTGACATCACCTGTTCCTGGGCTTTTTAGGTGATCAGCCACTGCCTACTGACTGGTCTGAACATGGCAGCAGAGTTCTTCAGCCGTGGACTGGCATTCATTAAAGACCCTTTGTTGTCTAAGTCCTGCTAGTCCCTCACAGCCCGACTCTCACAATCTCCTGATGAGGCCTTCACAGACAGACGTTTGGAACACAAATATGTGAACAATAGAACTTCAACTGCACAAATTATACCTACCCAAAAATAGGATTTCCAGATCCAGCAGATTATACCACTGAAAACAATAGGTTACAAGATACATTTCGTCAAAAGCATCTCTGAGTTATTCATATTTCTATTCCTAACCCATTTCCCATGAAGCTGGGGGTGGGGGTCCGTCACAGCACTCATGTGCCAGACTTGGAATATGAATGACTTTAAAAACTGCCATCTTCCTTCCTTGGGTCCAGATTCCAGCTCCCTCACTCCTGTTGGGTAGTAGCTTTCTCACCCAACCCTTCCATCCAGGTCCCGGGAATTAGCTGAGGAGTAAGGTAGCACTGAACAGCCTAGACAGAGTGTGACCAGAGTGGTGCTCCATCTCCAGGGAGGTTATGTCCCTTTCAGGAGTGCCATTATGACGGTAATACAGCATGTGAGTGAGATTGTCAGAACCTGGCCTTCCGTAAGTACTGGAAATCAAACCAGACTGGAAACGCCTCGGTTTAGAAATCTTTTAGCTGCAGGAGTCCGTCCTTTTCATTCGGGGCCTTTCAGCAAAAAGGAATGAAAAGCACTGAGATGGTTTTCTTAAACTTGGCCATGAGACTTTTGGAGACCAAGCAAAGAACATTCCAAGCCCCTAACGACATATTTTTATCGTTGGTGTTGTTGAGAAGGTTGTGAGCGACTGCAAGCGTGGGGTTATAATGGAAACTGCAGCCTCTAGCAGTTGCTGCTGGAGAACGCTGAAATAACAATCAGGGGACTTTGACTCACCATGCAAGCTGGAATGGTAAATAACTGAAGAGACGAACTCTTCTTTCCTTCTGCCCTCTTCCCATCCAGCAAGTGGAACTGCCATCTCTCGAGCCTCTCAATGCAAGCCTACTCAGAGCCTCAGGTCTACAGGGTAAATTACAGCTGGTTTGATCACACCTTGAGATACTTTACTCCTGCGTATGTATATGGCAATCTCTGGAGAGATGCTTTGACAAAGTAATTGATCAGTTCCATATAGACCCTTTCTGCTCATCCAGCCCCACCCTGAAGTCAATGGACAAACTTTAACTTCCTCTTTCCAAACACCAGCACCTCTTTGTTCAGGCTAGGGTCATGGGGAAAATTTTCACAAGGAAAATTGTTTCTGATCGAGCTCTGTCTGGGATCCAGGGTGCTGAGGGAATGCTGAGAGCAGGGCTGAGCATCACTGATGGCAAGGGCAGGGAACCCCGGTGATGTTTCTGCCATTAGAAAGGCTTTGAATAACAGAATCTGAGCACTGCCCTTGGGTGCTGTAGACAGGTTCAGCTCAGATTCCAAGGCTAGGAGGGACCATTATGATCATCTATCTGACCTGCTGTGTAACACAGGCTGTCACTTTCACCCAGTGGTTACTACATCTCAAGGCTGCCTTTGTAACAAAGGAGGTGCTCTGTCTCACGCATTTTTTTCAGGGTCATCCCCAGGATTTCTGGGGCCTTATGCAGTAATGTTAAACTGGTGCACCTCCACGCAATGGCAGCTGTGGGGAGACAATACTTTGAAAACAAATTTTAAACTCAGGTCCTACAGACCAGCACAGTACAGCCACTCGCAGGGGTAGCCACGTCAGTCTGTAAATTCAGTAACTGACAGGAGTTGGCAAATGCCTGTTAAATGGCTTCATTATCACTTGAATGGCCCTCTCATGGGTTCTGCTAACACAGTGGTTCCCAAACTTTTCGGCATCACGCCCTCCTTTTGGTTTTCTCAGCTACAGTGCATTCATCTTTATCAAAAAAGACTGAGAAACAACACTGTGCTCGACCTTCCTCTGATACGACTCAGCCTAGCTCCATTAAATCAGTGCACTTCTGCCAGTTTCCACTGGCTGAGGATCTGCACCATGGAGCACTGCACGTCCATCCTACTTGGTTTCTTCTTGTAATTCTCAACTGCTGTTGTGACTGTCACTCGTAAGAGATGAATTCCTGCTTCTTTCATCCCAGGAAACATAGCACAAGCACTGGGTTGAACCACTAGTGATGATAAAGAAGGTGAAGTCAGATCTTCATTTGTTGATCATATTATATTCCCTTCTTTGTTCATATTCTCTAATCTGTCCTGATCACATGGCAACCCCATTGCAGGTAGTGCTTCACTCTGCCAAGCCGTCAGTGCTTTGTAAGACTGGCGTCTACAAAAGCTATCTTGAGGCTTACAGAATCCAAAAGTTGGTGTTGTAGATTTGTAAGAATCAAGCCTGTGTACTTTACTTTTTCAGCCGGCTTATCAAACCCTTTCTGCCCTTGTCATGTAATGAGTTAATAATAATAATGTCAGCTTCTGAAGTGGTCTTTGCTTCTTCCAGTACATCATCAATGGGTCTCTCTCTGACTAATCCAAGAGTAGCTTCCATTGCTGGCTAAAGTCTAGTACTGTTGTAGCGGATGCTTGGATTGCATTATTTAATGACCCAAGTGGTTTCAACAGTAGACTTACAAGAGAGAATAGTGATTATGTTCTCTGAACTTAATAGCAAAAGTCGTCCATCAGCTTCACACCTTAGATCTCTCCCTTTACAAAGCCAGTAATAATGGATGCAGTAATTTTAAGACAACAGTGGGTTTTCCCAGAATGGACTAATTTAAATTTCTGTCCCCTAGTATTTTCCAAGAGGTTCAGTCTTTTTGGACTCTTGTTTAAAAAGGATAATAAAGACAATTACATTTATAACTTTCTTTTGATGATTCTCAGCTCGTAATAGTACTTGTTGGAGTAGATGGCATCTGCAGTGTGTATAGGAGAGTCTAGAGTTGTACTTTTCTCTTTGGTTTGACCATCAGCCTAGGAAAGACCAAGGTACTGTTCCAACCTGCTCCAGGAGCTGCTGTTCTCCTCATTTCAATCTCTATTGAAGGAACAGAGTTAAAAACAGCAGAGGATTTCAAGTACCTTGGCCGTGTGATAGCCAATGATGGCTCCCTTGACAAAGAAATCAATGCCAGAATCTGCCAGGCCAGCTGGGCACTAGGATGTCTGAGAGCACGAGTGTTGAATCAGTACAATATCTGACAGTTCACTAAACTGAACGTGTACAAGGCTGTAGTCCTGACCAGTCTCCTGTATGGCTGTGAAACCTGGACCTTGTACAGAAATCATATAAAACTGCTAGAGCACTTCCACACACACAGCCTGAGGTCAATACTGCACATTCGATGGCAGGACAGAGTTACAAACCTGGAAGTCCTGGACAGAGCAGGAACCACGAGCATCAAAGCCATGATTCTGAAAGCCCAGCTTCACTGGACAGGGAACGTCACACAAGTGGAGGAGTCAAGAGTCCCTAAGCAATTCCTCTACGGCGAACTCTCCCAGGGCAAAAGGAATCATGGTAGGCCTCGCAAGAGATATAAAGACTGAGTGAAGGCCAACATTGTTCATGCTGGTTTAAAACCAGATCAGTTAGAGCAGCATGCAAAAGACCGAACAGGCTGGTGTGCTCTCGTACGACACGTATGACAACTTTGAAGAGCAGCGACGTGTACACCTCACTGATGCTTGTGAGGGGAAGAAAGCAACAGCAGCAGCTGCAACAACAGAGCCAGGACAATTCCCTTGTCCCTACTGTGAATGCCCAGGCCGTTCAAAGCTTGGACTCCCCAGCCACATGCGAGTCCACAACCGATGAGCCTGGGGCAAGCTCAAGACGTCATCATCAGACAAGACGGACTACCTACAGAGTTATACTTTTCTCTGAGCAAAGTTTGTTCTTTACTATGTCTTACAGGCAAGTTTGCAGCTCCATCAAATGTGTGAGCAAACTTCTCTTTGAGCTTCAGTTAACAAGCATTTAAATCTCCTAAGCCGTAGATTGTCAGAGATGCAGCTGATGTTTCTTTAACCTGAGATATAGAAATTCATTTACTGATTTCCCCACTGACATCACGATAGCGTATGCAGTGACATCATACGTGACGCCTATTTGCATTGCTTCATTCATCAGCCATGTACACACATTTTCTTAATGTGGTGAGAGAGTTCTTCACTTTCTCAACTGTTGTGTTTTCACGGTTGCACCCCATGCGTCTCACCAGTCAGCTGAGCTTCTTGCAGAAAGTTAGTGAGCCTTTGCTGCTCGTGGACAGACCCATTGTCTAACATCAGGATGAACAAATGAACACTGGTCTGCAGTTTGCAGTGAATGGCATCTTTTGCTTAAAGAGAAAGTAAGGTGCGATAGCCATGTTTGTTTGGATAAACTGTCTCCAGCATTTTAACAGCCTCGTTAAGTACTTCTGAAATTGGCTTTAATCATGACTGGCTTATAAGGCATTCTGCATTTCGATGCGGGCCAGGGAACTGGTGTTTTGTAGCCTTTTCATGTAGTTTATCAGCATTGGTTTTGCTGAACTGTCTGGCAAACTCAGCCCCTCCACTTTTATTCTCTAAATCCATGGGAAGTTCACCTCTTCAATACTGCATGCAGTTCTGCTTGCTCCATTTCAAAATATATATATATTGCCATTGGAAAAGGTACCAAGAAGGGCAACTAACATGATTTGGAGTATGAGAAAGCTTCCATCTGAGGACGGCACAAGTCACACACTGCCTGCAACTCTTAAGCACAGCCTGCAATACCAGGCTAAACCCTGTCCCCCTCCCTCCCACTGGGACCTGCCATCCAAACACCCCATTCAAGTGCTGGAGTTCAATTAAATATTGCAGGTGAACCCCTCAGCCAGGGCAGGCCAAGTGCTGATCTGCTGCCCTTTACTCACACAATGAAGGCAACATTTCAGGACCCCCACATGCAATACTAAAATGATTTGTAACCCAACACCACTTGAAACAGATCACGTGGGCAGAAGAGCTCTGCCTGGCAGATCCCTACACAGAGTAGGTGTAGTTGTAGTAAGCCTTTTCCATGCCTACCTCTTGGGGCACAGGCCACTGACAACCACTCGCTAGCATCCCCTGTCCTGGGTGATCTATTCCAGGTTTGGCCAGGTGTATCCTGTCTCTTTAGTGTCTGCCTTCAGGTCTCTATGCCCGGTGTTTCTGGGTTCAGAAGCCTGGCTCCTTACTAGCTGTCAGGGAGAGCTCCTTCCAACCCTGCTTGCAATTCATCGTATGAAATTACAGGGATGGCCAATGTCCCTGAAAGAAATGTGCCAACATTGTCAGAGAGAAATGCCATGTGAGCAGCAAGCCTTTGGTCATGCTCTTCAAACTAGTATCTGTTGTCAGGTAGAAGTACTTTATCACATTGTGGCTATGTCTACACCATGGGTGTCCAACCTTTTGGCTTGCCTGGGCCGGATTGAGTGAAGAGGAATTGTTTTGGGCCACATATAAAATATATAATAAAGTTAATGTATATAAATCACATAATAATGTTCAAAGTTTACGATCCTGTGGGGCCGCATTACTAGCTGTCCAGGGCCGCATGCGGCCTGCAGGCTGCGGGTTGGACATGCCTGGTCTACACTAATATACTACGTCGAAGTAGCCTATTTCAATGTAAGAACATCGAAATAGGCTACTTCGACATGTATCGTCTACACATCTTCCAGGGCTGGTGCCTTTGACGTTCAATGTCGAAGTAGCGATGTGGAACATCAAAAGGAGTCGCCCCGGAAGGAAATGTGGAGTGTCCACACACACAAGCGCTCCCCTTCGAAATAAGGGGCCAGCAAAGCCCCAAGCCACTCCTTTAAAGGGCCCCAATCAGACACTCTCGGCCTGCACAGCATTAGATCCACAGAGCCGACAACTGGTTGCAGACCCCATGCACGCAGCATGGACCCCCAGCTGCAGTAGCAGCAGCAGCAGCCAGAAGCCCTGGGCTAAGGGCTGCTGCATGCGGCAACCATAGAGCCCTGCAGGGGCTGGACAGAGGATCTCTCAACCCCTCAGATGATGGCTGCCGTGGAGGATGCCGCTATTTCAGCATAGCTGGATGCGGATTGTCTACACACGCCCTACTTCAACATTGAACGTCAAAGTAGGGGCTATTCCCATCTTTGGATAGGAATAGCGATTTCGACATCTCGCTGCCTAATGTCGATTTCAACATCAAAATAGCTCACGGCACATGTAGACACGACGCGTACTATTTTGACATTGTGCCACCTACTTCGAAGTAGCTGGCTAGTGTAGACGCACCCTGTGTGTGCTTTTAAAGTATGTATTAATGTTTCCAGCTCAATTCAGATTCGCAACCAATGACTAAACTGGCAGCCCGACATGTATCTAGTTGATCTATGTGGGGCTGTTGGGGGAATTTGGGAAGGGGATGTGTATGAGGAGGTTACAACCACACGGGGTGGGGGAGGGGGTACGAAAATCCCTGTGCAGAAGAGAGCCACTAATCTCAACCAGAACATTTGGGACTAAGCTGAAGTCTCCAGAGCTGAAGCATGAATTGCCAGGCTCTCAAGCTGCAGCTGTGCTTGATTCATATCCTCTGGTGATCAGCACAGAGGTGGGTTTGTAACAAGCAGGCTGTAAGCAGTTTCCCCAATGGCAGGGTGGCCTAGTGACTAGGTCCCTTGTGGAGCCTAGAAGCCCAGGGTGTAGGTCTGCAGCCCACCCCTAAAGGCTGTAGTCTTAGTTTGGGGCATGGCCCCAAGAGTCTAGTTTCCCGTCTGTGTGTGGGGGGGGGAGGAGGCATTCCTCTGGGGTTCTCCCACCTGTCTGCCTGGGGAAGGGCTCAGAGGCTCCTTCCTCCAACAGCCAACCTGGTGGCAGCTCTGACTCAGGCCCTGCATGCACCAGTGCCAGGTCCTGCCTCTTGGCCGGTCAGCTCCAAACTGGGCTGGCTTCTCCTCTTTTATACTGCCTCCAAGCCTGACGCTGGCTGCAAGTGAACCCGGGTGGGGCTAATTGGGCAAACAGGCTCTGTTTAACCCCAGCCTTGCCTGGCCTTCCTCTCACTCCCTTACACAGGTTTACAATATCTCCACTTGCAAGTGACAAAGTAAGAGAAAATCCAGTGGACCTGCCTGAAACAATGATCGAGCTCATTGAGTAGCCAGAGTTGGTCTCTCCATTGGTGTGGCATCAGCTCGCTGAGAACTGCTGTTGAGCACATGGGCAGCATACGTCTCTGTGGCTGTCTGCACTTTGAAATTTGCTCCCTCCCCTGTGGAGTTCAACAAGCAAACGCTCTGCACCATGCTCAAGAGGCATGATTTGTTGTTGAACATTCTTTGCATCGGAAAAGCAACAAGGCGCGAGACAGCCTTGTGTTTGCTGTGACTGTGCTGCAGTCTGTGAAACCAGAAAGGCACATACGGAAAACATTATGGGAACCACCTGCCTCCAATAAAGAATGAGCAGCAGTTCCCAACAGGGGATCTCTCATCCCACTAGAAGCGCTCTGGCCAGGCTGTAGCCCTGGACCCTATAAAAACAGGTTAATTACAAATTCTCATTTCAGATGTTCTTCTGGCAAATTGTTTTGTTTTCCTTTTCCAGTCTGATTTTCAGATGTCTTTTCCTGTGGGCGAAAAATGCCCCGGAGAGCAAAGGCCTGTGTCTAACAACAAGCACAGCATGGACAGTAGCAGTAAAACGCTTCCCCTGTCACTTGGGAGACTCCAGCAAGAGCACAGCTCCGTCTTTCTGCCTCTTAAGTACAACAATTACAAACAAAGGAAAGGAATTAGGGCCAATGACACCAGTCTCTTCAGAACCCTAGGCTGCATAATGAGAGGAGTGGAGAGTAGGGAAGTGATTTTATGTCTGCATATGGCCCTGGTGAGACCAGTCTAGGAGTACTGCATCCAGTTCTGGTGTCTGCATTTTAAAAGCATGAAATTTGGAAAGGGTGCGCAGAAGAGCCATAAAATGATCTGTAGACTGGAAAAAACACTTTGGAATCAGAGACTTAAGAAATTAACCTGATTAACTTAAAAGATCAAGAGGTGACTCGATGACAGTGTATAAGTACCTTGAGGGGGAAAAATACCGAATGCTAAAAGGCTCATAAATCTAGGAGAGAAAGGCAAAACAAGAATCAATGGAAATAAAAAAGCAGTCAAGTAGCACTTTAAAGACTAACAAAATAATTTATTAGGTGAGTTTTCATGGGACAGAGCCACCCCCTGGGTCTGTCCCACGAAAGCTCACCTAATAAATTATTTTGTTAGTCTTTAAAGTGCTACTGGGATGCTTTTTTGTTTTGATAGTATATCAACTAGCATGGCTTTCTCTCTGTTACTATTCAAGAATCAATGGGTGGAATTTAAGGCCGGAAAATTCAAATACAAAGCAACTTTTTAACAGTGAGAGTGATTAACTGTTGCAACACAACTAAAGGAAGTGGTAGATTCTCCATCACTGCCACTTCTGAACGCTTCCATTTTTTCTCTGGAAGGACCGATGTGAGCAGCTTTATTTTCCACCAGTCCCTTGCATTCCATTGCTTTGGACTGAATTCAAAGTCTGAATGAGCTGGGTTCTTGCCAGTGTACTGGGAACATCTCAGACAACATAGGGAAGTGCCATGGCTTGGTCGTGGAAAAACCATTCAATGTCCCAATTTGCCACAGGTCAGTAGAAGTACTGTTCACAGAACCGTGCAAATTCCCATGGACAGCCCCGAGCCGTGGATAGCAGCAGACAGATGCATTTGGAGATGAATAAAATCAACTGGAAATGACAGCTGCATGGGTCTGCACAGAGCGCTATTAATCTTTTCTACAGATACTGGAGATGGAGACCCGCTTTTCCCAAGGCAAAGTGCTCAGTCTCAGAGAGAGAAGCCACCTTTGTGGACAGGCTAAAAGGCCTTTCTTAATAACAAACTTTCCCAGGTGTCTCATGATGGTGTGGCTCACTAACCTCAGATGGGAAAACTGAGATTCATCCCATTGCTATGGCCATTTTATCAGATGACCCATGGGGGATCCCAGCTTGAGACAGCAGGAGTATGATCTTCAAAGGTGCTGAGCCCACAAAGCTCCCAGTGTAGCCAACTTCAGACGTAAGTGCTCAGCTCTCACTGGGAAGCAGGTCCCTGGTACCTCAAGATGGGTCCCAGATCTGATTGGTGGTTGTTACCAAGTGGGATGCTCCAAGGATTGGTTCTAGGGCCAGTATCATTCAACATTTTTATTAATGACCTGGAGGAGGGGATAGATTGCACCCTCAACAAATTTGCAGATGACACTACGCTAGTGGGTCAGGTAGATATGTTGGAGGGTGGGGATAGGGTCCAGAGTGACCTAGACAAATTGGAGGATTGGGCCAAAAGAAATCTGATAAGGTTCAACACGGAGAAGGGCAGAGTCCTGCACCTGGGATGGAAGAATCCTAAGCACTGTTACAGGGTGGGCACTGACTGGCTAAGTAGCAGTGCAGCAGAAAAGGGCCTGGGGATTACAGTAGATGAGAGGCTGGATATGAGTCAACACTGTGCCCTTGTAGCCAAGAAGGCTACTGGCATATTGGGCTGCATTAGGAGAAGCATTTGCAGCAGATCTAAAGAAGTTATTATTCCCCTCTACTTGGCACTGGTGAGGCCACGTCTGGAGTATTGTGTCCAGCTCTGGGCCCCCAGTATAGAAAGGATGTGGATGCACTGGAGTGGGTTTAGTGGAGGGCAACAAAATTTATTAGGCAGCTGGAGCACATGACCTATGAGGAGAGGCTTCAGGCTTTGGGCTTCTTAATTAGTTTGTAGACGAGAAGAATGAGGGGCAATTTGATAGCAGCCTTCAACTTCCTGAAGGGGGAGGGGCTCTAAAGAGGATGGAGAGAGGCTGTTCTCAGTGGTGGCGGATGGCAGAACAAGGAGCAATGGGCTGAAGTTACAGAGGGGGAGGTGTAGGCTGGACATTAGGAAAAACTCTTTCCCCAGGAGGTGGTGAAGCACTGGAATGTGTTACCGAGAGAGGTGGTGGAATCTCCATCCCTAGAGGTTTTTAAATTCTGGCTTGACAAAGTCCTGGCTGGGATGACTTAATTGGAAGTGTGTCATTTATAAACAGGGGCTGAAACCCCTAACTTGTTCCAGATTCAGACAGGTCTATTTTGCTGTGGGTTCTTCCCAGAGGCACTGGGAAGCACTGGATGATCAGCTGTCTCTTTCGTAAAGGCTCAAGGCCTGAGGTGGCACAGCAGGAAATCACATTGCTGCATCTGGGAAGGTCACATTCTCATCTACAAAACTACTGATGAGGGTTGTGTGAGTGTTAATCAGTCTATAAACGACAGCTTTTTCCCTGATTCCTTCGACATCGGCTCTTAGCTCTCCTCTCCCATGTGTGTGTATGTAAAATAACTCCGAGCCTAGAAAGGTACTTAAGTTTATGAGAAAGTGTAGCCCCTCTTCTCCCGGTATGTGCAAGTCTGCAAACGCATTACTGGATAGACACATGGACTTTATATGGCTGAAGGAAAGTTTTATGGGATGGTGGGCTTAGCTGTTGGGATGGCTCTTAGCCTCACCTGAGGCTGAGCATGAAGCAAGGCACCTCAAAAGCAGAACATCAGATTTTCTGTGGACTAGGTACTGACCTGGGGAAACCATTGGCATTGTGAGCACAGCAGCAATTTGAGTGGCTGCAGAACACTTGTGAGACCCACAAAATTCTGAATTATTTCCCACAATGTCTGATAGCTCCTCCACATGTCCCGTTTCCAGCTGTCCGCAGTAGGGTGCTCCTTTCCGCATTGGGGAACACTCTTGTGCTTTGCCACCCTGATGAAAAAGGTTTTTCCCAAGGCTTAGGATTACCAGTTTGAGAGCAGCTGAGTAGGCCTTAATTGGGGTAGTATGTCCAATTCTGGGCACCGCTTTTGAAGAAAGAGGTGGAGAAATTGGAGAAAGTCCAGAGAAGAGCAACAAGAATGATTAAAGGTCTAGAGAACATGAGCTCTGAGGGAAGACTGAAAGAACTGGGCTTGTTTAGTTTAGAAAAGAGAATATTGAGAGGGGACATGATAGCAGTTTTCAAGTACCTACAAGAGGGTTACAAGGAGGAGGGAGACAAATTGTTCTCTTTGGCCTCTGAGAACAGGACAAGGAGCAACGGGCTTGACTGCAGCAAGGGAGGTTTAGGTTGGACATTAGGAAAAACTTCCTAACTGTCAGGGTGGTCAAACACTGGAATAAGTTACCTAGGGAGGTTATGGAATCTTCATCACTGGAAATTTTTAAGAGCAAGTTAGACAGACACCTATTGTGGATGGTCTAGACAGTGCTTGGTCCTGCCATGAGGGCAGGGGACTGGACTTGATGACCTCTCAAGGTCCCTTCCAGATCTAATGTTCTATGATTCTATGAGTCTGCGGTTGAAACTACTGTCCGGAAGGCAAGTGAATCCTGGAGGACCTCAGCTGACTAGTTGAACTGATGACTCTATGTGAATTGGGATGACTCCATTTGGTCCTGTTCCATGTGACAACCAACTGATTCTGTGACATTTCTCAACTGTCCCCAGTATTTCTCCACAATGTGCCATCTATGCATTTGAAGTCAATCTTTAAGACAAATTTCAAAAGTGAATTTTCCAGGCATATCTATAAGGCTTCAGCAAATGTTTTTTCTTCTCAGATCTAAGCAGTTGCTAGGCTTTCCCTACATGATGATACTTTATCACTGGCTACCAAAGGTGTACAAGGTAATGCTCCATTTTATGTTGCAAAAGACATTCTAAGTAATGGGTGTACATGCAGGAGTTCTGAGTTATCTGGCAATTACGCTTGAACTTACTAATCAACACTTACCAATTAACTGCCAACCAATTTGCAGATGCAAATTTCCATTTAGAAGACAAATAACATGTAAGCCCCCAGTTAATGCAATGCATGCTTCCCAGTATAAAATTACAAAGGCATCAGTTTGGCATATAATTACAGACCGGAAAGTGTTTACTGTTTCTCAGTGCCTGTGAAATAAATGGATTCCATCTGGAATGGAGCAGTCATTGGGAACAGTATCATTTTCCTTGACTGTTCAATATACTGGAGATTATATCTTTACATTCAAATTGCACAGTGAAAAGAATCTAGTAAATTCCAGGTAGGTTTAGGGTTATTACAAAGAATAACAGCCCCAAAGCCACGGATCATTTTCTCTCTCACACACAAAGTTCTGAGAACAGAACTACTGTACTTCACCTCCCAAACCCAGAAAGGTCAGGAAAGATTTTGATCAACATTTCTGTCCAACAAAAAGGCGTTTTTGACAAAAATGAAAAGTTTTGCAGACTTTTAGGTAGAACTTTTCAATTTTTTAAAAATTTTAAAACCCAGAAACATTTTTGGTACATATTCTCAATAAAATATGGGGAATTTTGGGTTTACAAAACTCAAATATTTTTATAAAACAGTTTTCAAAAAATGAAACCTTGGTTTTTCAATGAACTGAAAAACCTAATTAAATTAGAAAGAAAAACGATTTTAAAAAGTCTTGCGACAAATTGTTTTTAAAATTAGCTTGATTCAAAACATTTGAGCTAAAGGAGATCTCCCTTACGTGACAATGACTGTAAATCTTTTATCTAGATCCGTTTGGCCTGCCCACTAGAGAGTGGTATCACTCACTCTCACACACAAGAAGATAAAGTGCTCTACATTGCAATACCTGAAAAAACCCAGCACCCATAGATGCACAGTGAATACAGAGAGCTTACAGTACGACGAGGCTGCTGAGGTTCTGGAAGGCATAGTCAGGAATGTGCCAGATCAGGTTGAGAGCCAGTGTCATGGCCTGAAGGGCTGGAAGGTTGTTGAGGGCTTGGACAGGGATCTCTGTCAGGACATTGTCATCCAGCCACAAGTGACGTAAGGAGGGCAGTCCTTCAAAGCTCTTCTCAGGCACCACAGAAATCAGGTTTGCATCCAGGCGGCTGAGGAAAAAGAAACAGTGCGGATGAGTACGAGGTTCACAAGCATTGCCTGATGTTTCCATATTGCTAGTGGGTTTCTTGGTGCTGACTCATGAGAAATTGACAGTCCTGGAGACTGAGCTGGTCTGTAAAAAGCAATTAAAGAGAGAAGAAGCCATAGTGCAATGTTCCAAGCTGTGCCCAGGACAGATGTTGCAGCACCTCTCATGGCACCTGAGGGTAGGTCATTTCTGCAGCCAAGCCAAACAGTTGCTCCTCAGCCAATAATGTCACCAGTTCTGATAGTGTTTCGAAAAATGTAACTGGATCACTTCATACAGACCCACTGGCCAGGAATGACTGAGTGTCTGGGTACTTGGATTAAATATGATGCCTGACCTAGAAACCTAAGGTTCCACTTCTGAAAGAAAGACGGAGGGAGCGTCCGTCAGACCGTATCGCAGAACACAGGCAATGCTCTCTGCATTGCAGGAGTTCAGATATTAATCTGACTACTCTTTATAGTCACAAAAACCCAGTGGCTGGAGCTGTTCAGAAATTCTATCTCCAAAATTTGGATTTGTTCTAAATTGGAAGGAAAGACCAGCATTTTGAAATTTCTCCTGGAATCAAAATTCTGAAATATTTCCATTCAGAATAATTGAAAGATTTTGTGTAAGGCCAAACTGTCTCATTGCAATAAGCTGTAAACATTTCATTTTGATAATGTCAGAACATCATAATATAAGATATGGAACATTTTATAGAATCATAGAGCTGGAAGGATTCTCTAGAGGTTATCACATCCAGACCCCTGTACTCATAGCAGAACTGAGAGCTATCTAGACCATGTTTGTCTAGTCTGCTCTTAAAAATCTCCAGTGTTGGAGATTCCACAACCTTCTTAGGCAATTTATTCCAGTGTGTAACTACCCTGACAGTTAGGAGACTTTTCCTAATGTCCAAACTAAACCTCCCTTTTTGTAGTTTAAATCCATTGATTCTTTGTCCAATCACAAGAGGTAAAGGAGAATAATTTTCCACCCTCCTCCTTGTAACAACTTTTTAGGTACTTAAAAGCTGTTATATCCCCTCCCGGTCTTTTCTTTTCCAGACTAAACAGAACCAATGCTCTCAATATTCCCTCATATGTTATGTTTTCTAGACCTTTAAGCATTTTTATTGACCTTTCCTGGATTTTTTTTTTTAATTTGCCCACATCTTCACTGAAGTGTGGTACCCAAAACTGGACACAATACTTTAGTTGAGGCCTTATTACCGTGGCGTAGAGTGGAAAAATTACATCTTATGTATTGCTTACAACATTTCTGCTAATGTTTCCCAGAATAATATTTGCCTTTTTTTGCAATGGTGTTACCCTGTTGACTTATATTCAGCTTGTGTTCCACTGTGACTGGTAAAATCAATCTGGAGTATTGCATCCAGTTTTGAGCTCCCTGCTACATAAAGGATGTAAACAAAAAAGAGAGGGTCCAGCAGAGGGGAACAAAAATGGTTAGGGGACTGGGACACATGACATATGGGGAGAGGCTGAGGGATTTGGTTTTATTTAGTCCACAGAAGAGAAGAATGGGAGATGGGGAAGGAGAAATTGATAGCAGCCTTCAACTACCTGAAGAGAGATTCCAGAGTATTAGCCAGGACATTCTCAGAGGTAGCAGATGGCAGAACAAGGAGCAATGGTCTCAAGTTGCAGTGGGAAAGTTTCAGGTTGGATATTAGGAACATCTACTTTAGTAGGAGGGTGGTGAAACACTAGAATATGCCTGAGGAGGTGATAGAATCTTCTTCTCTAGAAGTCTTCAAGTCCAGCTTGACAAAGCCCTGGCTGGGATGACTGAGTTGGGATTGGTCAGCAAGGGGTTGGACTTGATAACCTCTTGAGGTCTCTTCCAACCCTATGATTTTATGATTCTGCAATTCATTCTATGGTCTCTGCTTCTACATCTCCATTGTGTAGGGAGCCTCGGCACCTAACTTGGTTTTGAGAATCTTTATATTGTTCCTGTGATTTTTAAGGCAACTTGATGCTCAGCATCACAATGCCTAAGTCCCTTTTGCAGATCCAGGCTTGAGAGTCTAACGGACTCATCCAAGATCACCCAAAGAAATCTCTTGGCATGGCAAGAGGCTGATGGTGGGGGTCTTATTCTCTCTCAACTCCCAGGCAAATCCTCTAACCCCTACAACACCTTGATGCTCGCACTGAACTGCTGCAAGTTTCTCATGTGGACAGGTCCACAGAGAAATGAATGGCCCCAGAAACCTGCCTGAGCAAACACATCTGAATGCTCAGAGCCCCAGCTTAGCTGGCTGGTGGATGTTATATAAAGACTCCACAATGCAGATGTAAGTCCCATAACTTTCTCTAAGCTTTGTGACAGTAGTTTTGTTTTGTAGATTAGCTTTGCTGTATACCGCTATATTTTGTAACAGCAACGAAGGGTCCTGTGGCACCTTATAGACTAACAGAAAAGTTTTGAGCATGAGCTTTCGTGAGCACAGACTCACTTCATCTGATGCTGGTCAGTTTCCAAGACCAGCATCTGATGAAGTGAGTCTGTGCTCACAAAAGCTCATGCTCAAAACTTTTCTGTTAGTCTATAAGGTGCCACAGGACCCTTCGTTGCTGTTACAGATCCAGACTAACATGACTACCCCTCCGATACTTGACACCGTTATATTTTGTTTCATAAGCTTTGTTTTGTACACCTGCTGGGTGTTTATTAAGTGTTGTGAATTGGTAAGACGTTGTTTATAGATACCATAAGTCTGTAAGACATCCTGGCTGTGAGAGAGTGAAGCGTGTCTGCCATTTCATGCAGAGATATGAACATGTATGCACAGTGGAAGCAGTCCATGAAGCCAGCCTGTCTGGTCAACCAGGTGCCAGCAGCACCTCAAAGGCCAGAGAATAATAGGAGCTGAGCCCTGCAAAAGACCCACCCAAGAAAGAGAAAGAGGCCCCATCAAGAGAAGTTCGAAGTCCCATCTGCTGTTAGCTGATGACTCATAGTCATACAGTGTCCTGGGCCAGTTCCGATGACTCATGGTCATACAGTGTCCTGGGCCAGTGGAACAGGACGAGAGCTATGGGCTAAAGCATATAAAAAGATGGCTGCGTTATGTTATTGGATTTTTATCTTGGGTATGAAAGCCACTTTATAGCCGTGTCTACACGTGCACGCTACTTCGAAGTAGCGGCACTAACTTCGAAATAGCGCCCGTCACGGCTACACGTGTTGGGCGCTATTTCGATGTTAACATCGACGTTAGGCGGTGAGACGTCGAAGCTGCTAACCCCATGAGGGGATGGGAATAGCGCCCTACTTCGACGTTCAACGTTGAAGTAGGGACCATGTAGTCGTTGCGCGTCCCACAACTTCGAAATAGTGGGGTCCGCCATGGCGGCCATCAGCTGAGGGGTTGAGAGATGCTCTCTCTCCAGCCCCTGCGGGGCTCTATGGTCACCGTGTGCAGCAGCCCTTAGCCCAGGGCTTCTGGCTGCTGCTGCTGCAGCTGGGGATCCATGCTGCATGCACAGGGTCTGCAACCAGTTGTCAGCTCTGTGGATCTTGTGTTGTTTAGTGCAAGTGTGTCTGGGAGGGGCCCTTTAAGGGAGCAGCTTGCTGTTGAGTGCGCCCTGTGACCCTGTCTGCAGCTGTGCCTGGCACCCTTATTTCGATGTGTGCTACTTTGGCGTGTAGACGTTCCCTCGCAGCGCCTATTTCGATGTGGTGCTGCGCAACGTCGACGTTGAACGTCGACGTTGCCAGCCCTGGAGGACGCGTAGAAGTTATTCATCGAAATAGCCTATTTCGATGTCGCTACATCGAAATAAGCTACTTCGATGTAGCGTTCATGTGTAGATGTAGCTTATGTGCCCAGTGTATCTATGGACCACAAATATTGTGCTGGGGGGTCAGGGGTGGCATGTGAGGTGTCTAATGAAAACTGAGGAAGTCCTGAATGTATCTGTGCGACTTATATGTCTGTATCATGTGTGTAGGTAAAGTTATAGATTTTCACTATGTAGCTGTGTTAGAAAATGTTTAGTGCTAAGCTTCTCAATAGGAGGTGTGAACTCAGCCCCAGCCGCGACACTGGGCTAAACAATGACGTGAAAACCAGGTGCTCAGATGTTGAATCCACATCCCAAAGGCTTGGGACTTGTGAACAGAATGCAGCCCACTGGTCAGGTGACCTGGTCTGAGCAAAGGAATTAAAATTGGATGCCAAGGCATCATCACACCTGCCATGTGAATGACTGGATCATGCTGGCAAAAGTAGCAACCAATGGCAGTTTGCCACAATGGCCCACCTAAGTCAGGTGGGGGCAGACTCTCAAGGGACTATGGAAAGAAGCAGGGGCTTTGTCCCTGAAATAAAAAGAATGATGTGGACTTCGCAGTTTCCATCTTGGATCTTTTGTCTTTTCCTGTTTCCAAGGGTCCATATGCCAGCGCGTGGACCGGATCTACAATTCACTGGTAACTAAAACTATGAAACCTGAAATGAACTTTCAGAGACTTTCAAGAATCAGCAAATAACACCACTGGCCTGTGTCAGTAGCTGAAACTGATGTGTGCAAAGTATCACTTGAACACTTTCTCTCTCTGACCCTGTTCTTTCCTTTTTTGTTAATAAATCTTTAGATGTTTAGATCTAAAGGATTTGGGCAAGTGTGGTGATTTAGGTAAGATCCAAGTGTATATTAACGGGGGACTGGTGCTGGACCTTTGGGGCCAGAAGAATCTGTGTGGAGTTCGTAACACAGATTTAAGAAACTGCCACTTAAGTTGGGGGTTGTTGCTCTGAGCTGGTACAGCAGCTGGGAAGTCTGCGGGTTTGCTTGTGTGGCTTCTGGCTGGCCAGTGGGGCTGACAGAGGTATTTTGTGGCTGACTGGATTTGCCTTAGTGAAAAGGAGATCCCAGCCTAGGGCTGTAAGTAGCTCGGATTTTAGGCAAAGTTACCCTGGATTGATTTCTCTAGCTGTGCCCAGAAACCCCACCATATAACAGGGTGCAAAGCTATAGGGGAGTTCTTCTTGTCATCACCACTCTGCAGGAGTCATACAGTCAGCTCGATGCCCCAGATTCATGATTGCAGCCAGACACACCAGACCCACCATGCCTTGGCTTCCTCCACTGTCCCTATGTGTCTCTTCACCTGCATAAGTTTGCCTGGGTAAGTCTGCTGCAGGAGGGGAAGAGTGCGTAAGGTGTGTGCTTGAAAGCTAGCTCCCCTTTTCCTTTTACCTCACGCTGGCATTTAATAAATCCAAATGAGTATACCCCTGGGTGGTCTTCAGTGGAATGAAGGTAACAGTTTGCAGAGGGCACACTCCATTAGCACAGTTGGCAGGTTGCTGTCTGTCTGCCCCAGTTCATATTTCATGGTAGGGTACAGGCAGATTTAAAACCAGTGGGTAAATCACACACCGAATGCAGAGTTTGAGGCATCTGGAGAATACTAAACTGCCTCCAATCTACAGAAGATGAGAAAGCTGCTAAAAATCATGGAAAGCACCATGCTGGGACCCTCTTTGCTCCAGCCTAAGCTAAACCCGAGGGGGCTGCTGTGTCTTCTCTCCCAAGGCTGCCATTGCCCCAGCAGATGGGCTGAAGGGAAGGAGGCAGTGTCAAGGGAGACCTCTGTATTGCTGCCTTTATTATGTCATAAAATCCTGGAATGGGACAGGCAGGGCATGGAGGAGGCAGTCCCCTCCCTCCTCCCATCTGAGACCTCACTTCCTGGCAAGGAGCTACCTGATAAAGCTGTCTCTTTGCAGCCATTGAATGGAGCTGATCTCACCAGAAATGCCTAATTGGTGCCTCAAAGGCAGCTGTCTCTCTTCGGCTACGTCTACACGTGAAGCCTACATCAAAGTAGCCTATTTCGATGTGGCGACATCGAAATAGGCTATTTCGATGAATAACGTCTACATGTCCTCCAGGGCTGGCAACGTCGATGTTGAACATCGACATTGCGCGGCACCACATCGAAATAGGCGCAGCGAGGGAACGTCTACACGCCACAGTAGCACACATCGAAATAAGGGTGCCAGGCACAGCTGCAGACAGGATCACACGGCGGACTCAACAGCCAGCTGCTCCCTTAAAGGGCCCCTCCCAGACACACTTGCACTAAACAACACAAGATACACAGAGCCGACAACGAGTTGCAGACCCTGTGCATGCAGCATGAATCCCCCGCTGCAGCAGCAGCAGCCAGAAGCCCTGGGCTAAGGGCTGCTGCCCACGGTGACCATAGAGCCCCGCACGGGCTGGAGAGACAGCGTCTCTCAACCCCCCAGCTGATGGCTGCCACGGAGGACCCCACAATTTCGACGTTGCGGGACGCGGATCGTCTACACGGTCCCTACTTCGACGTTGAACGTCGAAGTAGGGCGCTATTCCCATCCCCTCATGAGGTTAGCGACTTCGACGTCTCGCCGCCTAACGTCGAAGTTAACTTCGAAATAGCGCCCGACGCGTGTAGCCACGACGGGCGCTATTTCGAAGTTAGTGCCGCTACTTCGAAGTAGTGTGCACGTGTAGACACAGCTTTCCTGTCTCAGCTTATCTTGACTGTCTCCGTGGAGTTACCCACTTTCCCATAAATTCCCTGTGGTAACAAAAGAAGGAGGTGATGTCAATGCCGCCAAACCTTGCAGGTATGTTACTCACATCTAGAGCCCAAAGCTTCGCTGTTTTGCTCAGGCAAAGCTTGTAGTGCTTTGCGTGAGTCAGGATCTCACCTGACGACTTCAGTGAGAGCTAAAAAATGAGAACTACTGAGCAACTAATGAATGAGGACACTGAGACTGGAGTCCACATTAGGACAAGACACCTAGTTCAGAGGTGCTTTGGTCTGGATTGGTTTCCAATTGGGCAAAGTGCATCTGTGTGATCAGGGTTCCAGGGGCCCATACTGACATTATCTCTAGTACTGAGATTCATTGACTCAGCAACAAATCAGCTCCTGCAATACCTCACTGGTTGCCCAGAAGCCAGACGCGGTTCTCTTAAAGTGACCCAGCAGCCAAGCAAATATGATGAAAACTACTGAAAATCTCATTCATAATATCCATGGTTCTACTCATCCCAAAGGAGTGGACACATCACCCACCAGATTAATGAATGTTTCAGAACTCACCCAAATAGACACTTACAACTAAATCTTATTAACTAAATTAAAATGTAGTAAAAACGAGTATTGGTTCAAAGGTCTTTACACACAGATATGAACAGCAACGAAGGGTCCTGTGGCACCTTATAGACTAACAGAAAAGTTTAGAGCATGAGCTTTCGTGAGTTAACTCACTTCTTCAGGTGCTGGTCCTGGAAATCTGCAAGGCCAGGTATAAATAGGCCAGAGCAAGGCTGGGGATAACGAGGTTAGCTCAGTCAGGAAGGCTGAGTAGTATTGTCATCCTACTGTACAGATATGAACAGAATTCTTAGGTCAGTTTCATAACACAAAGGATGAGCTTCAGAGCTGCAGAAAGTCCTTTCCAGAATCAGTTCACTACATTATAGTCCAATATCAAAGAGCTCAAGAATGGAACTGGATACCTTGGTCACGGGACTCATGCTTCTCCTGAGGAAGCTGAGGCACATCTGAAGTTAAAGCATCAGGGCCTTTCTATAGCTCTCTGGCAGCCTCCTGACAGTGGGCAGCCCTTGGGATAACACCAGACAGTTAGCGTGGCTTTGAAGTAGATCTCCTATTTCCTAAGCAAGGGGTTGGGGGTGGATTAGCTGTATGGATGAGCATAAGGTAATTCCCCATCTTCCCCACTTACAGGTAGCTGAATACATACCGCAAACAGAAATCAGAGTGAAGCTGGTTCTACACGTGCACTCTCAGAGACGTAGTGGTCACAAAACAAACCAGCAGTCCTGGAGCACTTTAAAGACTAACAAACCAATTTATGGGGTGATGACCAGACCCACTTCTTCAGACCTGGAAGTCTGTATCGTCACAAAAAAAGCAGTCCCGTAGCACTTGAAGACGAACAATATTATTTATTAGGTGCTGAGCTTTTGTGTAGGGTGACCATCTGTCCCAGACTGGGCTGGATGGTCCTGTACTTGGGACACCAAAAAGGTGTCCTGACTTATTCTATAAAGGGATGACTTGTCCTGTACTTAGGCCCTCAGGGGCTGGGGGTGGGGTGGGATCTCCTTCCACCACGACTTCCCTGGGGCTTCAGGGCCAGGAGAGCCTGTGGCCACCACCTCCCCAGGGCTCCAGGCGGGGAGCATCCATGGCTGCCATTTCCCCAGCACTCCAGGGCTGGGGGGTGGAGGCAGCTCCCTGGGCCTTGGTGCAGCCAGGAGGAGCCACCCCTCCCTCCCATATCTCCCTGTCCTGTATTTGGTACAGGGAGATATGATGGCCCTACTTTTGTGGGACAGACCCACTTCTTTAGATCTAGAAAATTCTGATAACTGAAAACTGGGAGGGACAGAATATAAAGCTAGAAAAAAATGAAAAAAAAAAAGAAAGAAGAAAAACCCTGATGAAGCAGCAATATAGGGTGGAAGGAAGGGCTGGGGGGAGGGGGAGGAAGGAGAAAAGATCCTTTGAAAAAATGACATTTGCAGTTCATCTAAATGTTAATCTCTCCTTTTGATCTTTGAATTAACAGAATACAGCAACAGACAGGAACCATTTGGCTACACTGACAAGCTCTAACAATGTACAGGTAGACACACAGAACCAAACACTACCTACAAATATGTGTCTAGAAGCTGAATCTAGGTCAATCAGCCAGCTCTTTGTAAAACCCTTTCTGGCCCTCTGCCAGAGTTTGCAATCCAGCAGCTAGCGCTGGTGCCCATGCAAACACGCAGTTCTTTCTGATAGCTGCAAACACGGTGAAGCTTCAGCCAGCCAGATCAGTATGAATCCACATCATGTTCTTCCTCTTGATTGTCTCAGTGTACCTCACTTGTCTGTGTATTGAGGGTCAGTGTTATTCTTCAGGGCCCGACAGCAGAATGGGTTGGAGGGACCCCTGGTTCGGGCACTATCCTAGCACATGGGAGACCCAGTCTCATTCCCAGCTTCCTAGGTGCTGTGCAGTTGTACATGGTACAATGAGCACAGTGGAGGGAATTTGGGTGTGTTTTAGGGGAGGTAGAAAAACTGCCTTGCAGATTGTCACAGAATTCTCTAGTCTAAGCGCCCAGCTCAGTCTCTGCTACAGCAGCTTTGCCAGCCTACAAATCAGAGCTGCAAGTCCTGCCTCCAATTTTTAATTAGCTCTTGTAAATTCCCAGGGCCAGGTCAGTGAGCCCCAGACACAAACACATTCTCCGTCCATTGGCTGCTGCACAGGACCCAATACAAAACATGATCGGGCTCCGTCTGTGCGGCAATAATCTCTGCTCCTGGCACAGGGGGCTCAGGGACATCCTTCACGGAAGGATGTGCAGGAAGTGAAATCAGCCCACACTTAAATTCCACTCCCAGCGCCCTTAGTGGAAACAAAAGGGCTTTTTTATCCCAGCCATGACCATCTCCAAACCCCCTCTGGGTCAGAATTGCACAATGATGACACTAGTTGGGATTGCAGCAGAGGTAAAAGTCGGCTGACAAGCTGGTAAAGTTGCCTCGCACGGAACTGCAATCAAATCCTTCCCCTGAGGATCTTTGGCTTCACACTGGCTGCTTTGAGCAGCAAACTGCTTGGCACAGGGTGAGGCTCCCACCTAAAAGGCTCAGGAGCCAGCCAGACACCCGGAGGAATGATTCAGGAAAGGAATCAAAGGAATTCATGGATCCCTGCATGGAACCCCAGCTTTGGTCAAACACCTGAGTTAAGCTGGGCAAGCAGAGAGGAGTATTTCCCTGTGATAGAAAGGACCATGAGCTACTGACAAACACCCAGCCAGGGTGGGAATGCTTGACCATTGCTCCTAGCTGCTACCCCAGTAACTCTTAGTGTAGGCAGACAATGGGGAGCTGAGGGTGTTCAGCCCCTTGGGGAAATGGGCATAAATGTGCCTAGCTTGATGCTCTTTGGGGCAGGGGATGTCTCTGTTCTGGGTCTGTATAATGCCTGGTGCCAATGGGTGTTGGCCCATGGGTGGGGCTGCTAGCTGCTCCCATAATACACCTAATATATATAGTACAGCTCCATGGAGTGGGGATAGTTTTGACCCCAGAATACTATAACAAGAAGTTATTACACTAAAAAATGACTAGGGAACCTCTCTGAGCTACTACTATTACTTACCCTGTACTGTGTGGAGCACAGGTTATCTGCAAGTCTCCTGCACTTCACTCTGTCTTGGGACAAAACTTCTAGCTGGATCCAGGAGTTCCCCAGTTGTTTTCCTTCAGTCTCAGTTGTCTTCTCCACGTTGTCTGAGGTCTCCCTCTTTTGTGTTTTCTGTGCAGGTTGCACGTGAGAGCTTGACGGACGCTGCTGGATGATGGTTTTCTGAGCATGTGGCCCAGCCAGCCCCACTTTCTTCTCTTGATTTGAACATCAAGTGGTTCTTGTCCTGCTCTGTTCCAAAGCTCCTCATCTGTGACCAAGTCTTGTCATTTGATGCAAGGGAGGTACCTCAGGCACCTGTCTATGAATGTCTGTAGCTTGTTAGTTGAAGCCTTTTTAGTACGCCAGGTCTCGCATCCATACAAGAGCACAGTCTGCACATCTGTGTTGAAGATCGGCAGTTTCGTCTTCACAGATCTTATTTGTGAGCTCCATTTGGGATGGAGAGTCTTGAATGCAGCTGTTGCTTTCCCTGTGCTGGCACTGATATCCTTATCTGTTCTCTGTGCTAGGGAGACCATATTTCCCTATGCTGGATACAGGACATCCATGTAGTACAAATGTTCACATTCACCTTAAGTTAACTTTACCCCTTTAAAAAGAAAGTCTCTGTAGTTGGGTTCTTTTTATTTACCTTCTTATCTTTAAGGCTTTAGTATTCACAAGGGGAGGGTCTCTCTCTCTGTCTGTCTCTCTCTCTCTCTCTCTCTTACACACACACACACACACACACACACACACACACATACACACAATTTCCTCCTTGCCCAGGGCTTTCCATCCTCCATGCCTGGCTGGGTCTCTGGGAAGGACCTGCTTCTCTGGTGCCTGACTCTGCAACTTCCCGAAGCAATACTGGGGGCAACCAGGGTCCCTCCTGAGTTTCTGCCAGAATTTGCACATGAATGTGGCCACCAGCAGCAGCTTTTGGGCACTGTACAGGAGGGACAGGATGGGAGCTGCTCCCAGATGCAGGAGGGAAGGATGGGGGAAGGAACGACCTGTCCTGTGTCATTGCTGTGCTCATCACTTTCTGTGTGGGCCCATGGCTGCCTCCCGTCCCCAGGTACAGCGTGGGCAGGAAGAGGTTAAGCACTGAGAACACTCTGTACCTGGGCCCATGGAACCCGATTCTAGAGGCTTTGCCAGCTTGGAGCCTGGCTAGAGAGGTGGCTCAGCAGGGGCGGATGCTTAGGGGATGGAGCAACCCTGAGCTCCCTGGCACACAGCGATGGAGTGGGCGGGTGGAGAGCATGGATACTCCAGAGCTGATGTGCAGCGGGTGCTGTGCTGAGAGACTTGCAGGAGGAGTGGCCCAGCCTCACATACTGCACTTTAGCCCCTCCCCCAGCCTTGCACACCTACCCCCATCCTCGGCCATTGGACCACCCCACTCACCACTGGCGGACAGGAGGCTGGCGTGCAGGGATCTGGCTACCAGCAGGACCTGCGGGTGCTGATGTCGGGGGGAGAGGGGGAAGTAGAAGGTACAGGCCAGTTTACCTTTTTTTAAAGAAAAAGTCAAGACATCTGCAGGAGAGCTTAAATACAAGGCTGTCCCTTTAAACACAGGACGTCGGCCCACCTGCCTGGAGGAAGCTGGGGAGGCTGGCCCCGGGAGGCAGGGAGATGGGGCACTCAGGGAGGGCAGAGCCAAGAGGGAAGGCGAGGGACTTGTGGCAGGGCTCTGGGGCAGCATTGTGGCATTTCCCCCGTGCAGGGGCACTGAGGGATGCAGGAAGGGACGGGCCCTTGAGAAGGGGAATAACTGGGGACGGGCAGACAGAGAGACGGACTGCGGGAATCAGACTCCCAACGTGCTGCAGAGGCCTGTCACTGCGACCGGACAGACTGCCCGCTGGCCTGAGATGCTGACAGCCTTCGGCCACTACTGAGCGCTGCTGAACTCTCATGAGACACACAAGAGGGTCCAGCCCAGCACCTTCTCCCACAGCCAGTTGCTCCCCTTCCTTTCAAAAGGGACAGTGATGAGCAACATAACAGCCAAGTCACACCCGCTGAGGGACCCGAGTTCTCGAGGAACCACGGTCCCAGAGGGCCTGGAGCTTGCTGTGTGACATAAGGTAGTTAGCCAGGGGCCTCTGGAAGCCTTTCAGTGGGATCCCACCTGGGCCTCTTCCAGGCAGCTTCCTACGCAGGAATACTGAAAGACCAGCCATGGCTGATCAGTTCTGGGAGTCCTGGCATGTGGTACATCTGCCCCTCTTAGCACCAGCTCAGACGACCGTCAATAAATCAGTGCCCAGAAGCCCCAGCCAGGATCAAGGCTCTTATCCTAGCAGGTTCTTATATCATGCTCACCACTGTAGCCTCCGAACGGCTACAAACACAGCAAATCCAGAATAACCAAAACCTGTTCGTGTCTAACTACACCTTTCCCTTCTACTCACATATCTATGGCTAATTTGGAGATGGTCAGGGCATTTAGTAGATCATTCCAGATGCTTGGGAGCAATCATGTCTCCCTGTCCCCACTGCAGCCACACAGACAAAGACCCCTCAGAGGCAATTGTTCTCAGTTCAAAAAGGTTTCTCTTCCTCCCATTGGATTACCTCACCACCCCCTGCTGAGAGCCCTCTGTTAACCCTTTACAGGCAGTCATTCATGACTGGGTGTGATGGAGTTCGGGGTTCCCCAAGCTCTGCACCCCGTCTGCAGGCAGGAGTGACTCTCACTCAGCAGGAGAGCAGCAGGTTTATTAGCCGGCAGGACACAGCATTGTACAGAGGAATCAGTGCAGCAGGCACAGAGAGCCAGTCCAATCCATGTTGGGGAGAGGAGGCCCCGAGGGGCCCCCCAGAGCCAGGGCCTTGCCCCCTCCTTGGTCTCGCTCTCTCTCAGTCAAGACTAACTGCTTCCAACTCCCAGTTCCAATTCAAACCCCTCAGGCTCCACCTCCTCCTTTGTCTGCAGTACAAAGGTGTCACCTGGTCGTCAAGGTTACCCTCAGCAGGAGACCCCCACCCTCTGTGAGCCACTCACATACACACAGGTATCCCCGACTCCATCACACAGGGGATAAGGACACTCGTTTCCCAGGGGTGTATGAGGACCAATATGAAGGTGAGGTGCTCAGACACTCAAGAGACAGGGCCAGACCAGTATCATCAACAGAGGAAAGGCCTGTAGTTAGGAGTAGCACTGGTAACAACCTCGTTTCCCAGAAGCTCTCAGTATGGCTGATATTGCCCTGTTCCTCTGAACATTTTACTTATAGGTGCCATTAGCGAAAACTAAGAACACCTGGTTTTCCAACCCAAGAAGTTAGTGAGGCCTTATGCCCTGCACTGGGAGGCAATGTGATCCTGCTGGTACATCCTCTGCCCCCCGGGTGATCCTGCTCTCACTTACAACAGCATCAGTCAGGAGGAGCTTGCTGTCGCAAGTGGAGTTACGCAGGTATCAAGCTAGTACAAGAAAGGCCAGAATCAGACCCTGTTTTCTATCTAGGTGTCTGGCCTGATACCCAAGGACCCCGTGATGACTTCCCAAATACGACACTAGCGTATAGATAGTTAGCTTTATACATGTCATCCTCTGCCCATTTTAGATGGCTCCTCACTGTAGTTCATCAGGCTTGTAGGAGTGCGGATCTAGTGTTGGTAGCATCTAGGACACACCTTCCCATTGCACTGACATCTCCTGCATGGAACATCTGGGACCCACCATTAATCTTCTTAGTCACCAGGGGAAATGGCACAAGTCCTGGACACTCATGTGCTTAAGTGAAAGAATTAACAGTTGTGAGTCTCCTTAATAAATGTCAATGGAGAACATATTGAGAGTTATCCTATGACTCATACACTAAAGTGTATGTGTTATTTATCTAGGGACTACAGTGTCCTAGGCCCATGCAAACAGGCAAGAAGTTATGGGCCTCTTCTGGAAGGGTTTAGAATCTGGGCTGTGTGTTTGTGGTCTTGGGTGGTTGCAGACACATGCTATGGGCAGGTGGGTGCTTGCATGCTGCCTCAGTCCAGATGAGAAGCAACATGGGGCCGAGTCTTCACCATGCTCCCCCAAGCTTCTTACTATGCCAGGAATCTGTTGCCTTCAGATGGAAGCCCTTCCAGAAGAGCTTTTCTGAAAGAACTTATTTTGAAAGAGGGCGTCCACACACCTAAAAGCAGATAAAAAGAGTGATCTGCTCTTCTGAAAGGAGTGTCCACACAGCTCCCACTCTTTCAAAAGCCTGGGCCAGGGATCGAAAAATCAGGCACCATGAGGACTCCTCTTTCGAACAAAGGGCCCTGAAGAGCATCTACACGGTTTCTTTTGAAAGAAGCCATCAGAAGAAGATTTTCCTCCTGAAACAGGAGTGGAAGAGCCCTTTTGGAGGGAGCACAGATGCTTTTTGTGTGTAGAAGCTCTGGGGGATCTTTGAAAGAACCTCTTTCCTTTGAAAACTCTTTCAAAAGAACTTGCTAGTGTAGACACAGACCTACCGCCTGGGAAAAGAAACAGCACAATGTGGCTGAGCTGACTAATACGGCTCAGCTGTTCACAGAGAATACTACACACTCGAGCCACAGAATTCTTAAATGGGTGAAAAAAAAATCGTACATTTTTCGGAGTAAATACCTTGCTGTAAGTCGCTCACATCTTGCCACTCTTTTAAAAGATCTCCGTAGTGTAGACATAGCCTAGGAGCATGGGAGCACATTACAGCACAAATAATTGCATGTTCATGAACTACTTTGAAGTTTGCTTCCCAAACTTGAATGATGCTCAGTCATTCAACACGAGCATGAGCTGGGAGTAGGAATGCCTTCCGCTTTGAACCCTTAGCTATGCCCTCCCTACAAGAGTGCAGGCTCTCACCTTCTGGGATTGCTTCCAGACAGTGCATTTTTTGTAAAAAATCAGGGGTGTCAGTACTCACTCCGCTCTCCCCCCGCTCACTCCGGCTGAGGTGAGGGACCCTGAAGCAAAGTTGCTAAAAGCCAGCTGGGGCACGGAGCCCTGCCAGCAGCCCCAGCCCCAGGATCCCTGTGCCAGTGCCGGTATTCAGTACCAGCAGGTACCAGCACAAAAAAAGCACTGATTCCCGATGAAGGTCTGAGCCAGGAGCAGGAATGATTATGGCGGCTATTGCCTGGCGGCTGTCTGGATCACCTCTTGGCTTTATGTAGGGTGGGGAGCCATGAGCCTATAGATCTGCAGGATCTTACACAATTTCACCAGCTATTGTTTTGTCTCTGAGCCTCTCCTCTTGGGAGGATTGTTAGGCTACGTCTACACGTGCACCCAACTTCGAAATAGCTTATTTCGATGTTGCGACATCGAAATAGGCTATTTCGATGAATAACGTCTACACGTCCTCCAGGGCTGGCAACGTCGATGTTCAACTTCGACGTTGCTCAGCCCAACATCGAAATAGGCACAGCGAGGGAACGTCTACATGCCAAAGTAGCACACATCGAAATAAGGGAGCCAGGCACAGCTGCAGACAGGGTCACGGGGCGGACTCAACAGCAAGTCGCTCCCTTAAAGGGCCCCTCCCAGACACACTTTCATTAAACAGTGCAAGATACACAGAGCCAACAACTAGTTGCAGACCCTGTATATGCAGCACGGACCCCCAGCTGCAGCAGCAGCAGCCAGAAGCCCTGGGCTAAGGGCTGCTGCCCACGGTGACCACAGAGCCCCGCAAGGGCTGGAGAGAGAGTATCTCTCAACCCCCCAGCTGATGGCCGCCATGGAGGACCCCGCTATTTCGATGTTGCGGGACGCGGATCGTCTACACGTCCCTACTTCGATGTTGAACGTCGAAGTAGGGCGCTATTCCCATCCCCTCATGGGGTTAGCGACTTCGACGTCTCGCCGCCTAACGTCGATTTCAACTTCGAAATAGCGCCCAACACGTGTAGACGTGACGGGCGCTATTTCGAAGTTACTGCCGCTACTTCGAAGTAGCGTGCACGTGTAGACGCAGCTTTAGAGTCCTAGCAAGACTACTTTGGTGTCATGTGATACCCTCTGATTTCCAGCTCCCTTCTACACTGAACTTCTACATTAGACTGCTGTGTCGTGCAAAGACAACTCAGCTCACCGGCTGGCAGTGGGCAAAGGCCAAGTGTGCACACAGCTTCACTTTTGTCTGTCAGGAGCCCTTTGTACCATCCTTGGAGGAGTTTTGGCCCCCACTGCACAGAAGGAAGCAGCCTGGAGCGTCTGGTCAGTTGAGGAGTTCCAGAGAGTTGCTCTAGGTAACTGCCTTCTTGAAGGGGTCCAGGAGGTTGTGTCCTGTCGTGCCTTCTTGCCCAGTGCCCATGGGGAAACAGCAACATGCTTGGGGCTAGGCTGACCTCACGATTCTGAGGAGAGGTGGGTCTAGGCGTTGCTTTCAGCAGGCCCAGGTGGCACAGCTTTTTTTTTTTCTTAGCATCTAGATGAGGTAAGAATGTGGCTGAAGCTTCACTCCAGCAATGGGTAGTCCTGTCCTGTAGTCAACACAAGTTTCCTTCTCCATTCAGTTTCAGGCCCCCAGTGTGACCAGGGTCATTTCTCTGTCACTTCTGCACTTCCTGAGTAGCACAACGGGGCTAGAACACAGCCAGCAGCGGGAACTCCCAGCAGTGGGAACTCAGCTAGCATAAAGCTCCTGCCCCAACTGCTGGATTGAAAGTGGCTCTGAGTCTCCAACCCTGGCTCCTGATGCCAGAACACAAGCTGCTCTTTTGCAGCCAGATGCCTTTGCAAAGGCAAATGTTCTTGGGATCCTGATCTACAACAACGTTCTGCAGTCAGTGCAGCGCATGGCATGGCTCCCAAAGTGACGTACGGATCAGTGGCTGGCAAGTTACCCACCTGCTTCCTCCAGCTCACGCTGAAAATAGGCTTCCCAACTGCAACAGGGAACAAAGCGTTAGAGCAAGGTGAGGAGAATAAGCCCACAAGCTGCCTCACCTCTCCCCAAGAGTCAGTTGTCGGGCTGGAGCCAGAAGAGGGCTTCAGAGATGCAACAGTTCTCTTGCTTCTTCCCAAAGCAGCTCTGGATGGCCTGCACCGTGGGAAGGACGGCCTTCCAGAGAGACGTCACCCACCAGCCAGAGTGTCTGCATTGTCCAACCCAAGCATTACTTCTGCTAAGATGTGGCCCATCTTCTGAGACATCTGAGGACTCTTGCTGTCAGGGACACAGCTCAGAGGAAAGTGCTCACGGTTGCTTTGTCTGAGTCCAAGTCCCTCAAGATTTCCAATTCATCAGTGACTTAATAGCTTCTTTGTAACTCCCCTGATACTGAGCTCCACAAGCTGCCTGTGGGCCATAAACCACATTAACAATTCAGAACTAGTTTTGTGTCAAGATAAATTCTGTGCCAGCAGATTGTAAATTGATGCTACATTATCCCTGTTTTATAGATGCCTCTTCTACTTCCATAGGTTTTTATCTTGTGAATATTCAGCGGAAGCAACTTTTTTTAAAACAATTATTTTGTCAAATGTGATTGATAAAGAACGTCACCTTTAATGGGAAGCTGTCAAATCTCAAACAGATCAAAGGTGAGAGATGAAAATGGGGAGAATCTGGATGAGCTCTTGAGGCCATGCTAATTCCAAAATGTCTTTTTTCCCCTTCCATCTGTCATAAGAATTTATACACTTGTGAGAGTTTGAGTGGGTTGGGGAGAGTTTCCCTTTTGGATACATCAAAGCCTACCACCTACCTGTGAATTCCTAGAAGTCATTCCTTGCATTTTAATCTCCAAGCACATACGTACAAACAGTTATCTCCCCTCAGGGGCCAGGGCTGGAAGAGACTTTACTGTGGTTCCATCAGGCTCCAAAGGGTTCCTGCTGAGGATATCAGGGAAGATGGAGAACATTGCACTGGATTGTTTCACTAGGGTGATATTAACACCAGTGCAGAGAGCAGATCTGGGTTAACGGATTAAGAGCCAAACTGAACTCCCACTGAACTCACAGGGAGTCAAACTGTGTCCTAACAGGCCTTCTATTATTAGTCTGAAAGGTGCTAATGGCTGCCAGCCGATGGAGAGTCAGATCCAAAGACCCCATTAAAACATGCTCTGGCAGGCTCAGGAGAAGGACAAGGAGTCAAGCCCCTTTCTGTAGATAGCAGTGATTGCCCAAGGCCATAGACTCACAGAATCACAGAGCCGTGGTTTTCAATCAGTGTGCCCTGGCACACTGGCTTGCCATTAGCACTGTCCAAGTGTGCTGTGACTGAGCATCATTCCCCTTGCTGTGGCTCTTTGCAGAGCTACCACAGGGGAAGAACTGATGACCCTGCACGAGCTGGGGTCAAGCAGCAACGCTGCCTGTGTCCCAGCTGACATGGGGTTCATCAGTTCCTCCCCACACCCTGTGGTGGCTCTGTGCAGAGCCGCCGTGAGGGGAAATGCCGACCCTGCAGGACCCCGTTCGCCCTGGGAGGCAGCTGAAATGCTGCTTCCTGGCCCCGAAGAGCTGGCGGGGAGCCCGTCCCCACTCCCTGCTGTGGCAAGGGGGAGGGAGGGAGGGCAGGACCCTGCTGGAGATGAGACATGGTTTAAATGCTGAGTCCTGGCTCCAACAGGCTGGCGGGGAGGGGAGCTGCTTTCAGTGGTTACTCCACATCCCTGCATGGCGTTGAGCAGATTTTGAAAATGTGGCTGTGCTCCCTGTCGAAGACGGTGTGTCTGTGGTGGATTTGAAACATTAACGCATCTGATCCTTGTTTAGCTCGCTGCATGCACTCCTGCACTGCAAACCTCTCTGGTAGGGCCGTAACCAGAGTAAATGTAAGCCAATGTGATGTTCATGAGCAATCGATTCAGTTGAAAAAGGTGGGTGTGCTGTGGGATTGTTTGTCTCATTGAAGTGTGCCGTGTCACTGAAAAGGTTGGGAACGGCTGTCGTAGAACATTATGGTTGAAAGAGACTGCCGGAGGCCATCTAGTCAAACCACCTGCTCAAAACAGGACCAACCCCAACAAAGTCATTCCAGCCTGGCTTTGTAAAGCCAGGCCTTAAAAACATCTCAGGACACAGACTCCACCACCTCCCATGGAGGCCCATTCCAGTGCTTTACCACCCTCCTAGAGAAACAGTTTTTTTCCTAGTATCCGATTTAGACCTCTCCCACTGCAACCTGAGATCGTTGATCCTTGTTCTGACATCTGTCACCACTGAGACTATCTTGGCTACATCCTCTTTGGAACCCCACCCCAGGTAGTTGAACTTTGCTAACAAATCCCCCCTCACTCTTCTCTTCTGAAGGCTAAATAAGCCCAATTCCCTCAGCTTCAACTCCAAAGTTGTGCCGTAACCCTAATAATTTTCATTGCCCTCCAGCGGACTCTCTCCAATTTGTCCACATCCCTTTTACAGTGGTGGGCCCAGAACTGGACTCAGTACTCCATACGTGCCCTCACTAGTGCTGAAAAGCAAAAGAATCACTTCCCTGATTTCCTGGCAATGCTCCTACTAATGCGACCCAATGTGCTGTTAGCCCTCTTGGCTACAAGGGCACACTGTTGCTTTAAATCCAGCCTTTCATCTACCATAATCCCCAGCTCCTTTTCTACTGAACTGCTGCCTAGCCTCGAGGCCACAAGACAGATCAGGGCTCAACCGCATGGGCCAAGGGTTTCCCAGGGGTCAAAGAAATGGGGTAGAATATGGGGTACAGGCTGGGTGTGTTGGAGGAGACAGCCAGAAGTTGTGGGCATGATCTAAGAGTAAGCAAAGAGAAAGAGCTGCCTGGGTACAGAGCTCACTGAAGGGGCGGACACTGGGATTTCTGAGCAAGGAAGCTGCCTGCTGCTCCTTGTTTCCATGCTGGTCAGGGAAACCGGCTGCACGTACATTTTTTTGCAAAGAAACAAACTTTCACCAAGAAGAGCTGAAGCTCACACCATGTGTCGCTCATCCCAGTGGAAACAACCCTGCAAAAGGCCTAGAAAATCGCTTCTGCCCAGGCGAGAGGACTACAGTGGCTTTGAAAGTGGCCTCTGCAGCCCCTGCACCGGCCATCCATTTGCCAGCTTTCATAGGGTTCAGTGTGGGGAGCTGGCCATCTTCTGCTGAGAACTGGGTAAAGCCTGTTTGCACTTTGCATGTTCACCTTGCAAGGCACGGGCACAGCAGTCACAGGGGAGGCTCCTTTAACACCTCTCTAGGGTGTGTGAGACTCAGTCAAGCCTGGACTCATTTTTCTTGTAGGCTGAGGGGCCTGATTCTCATCTGCCTTGCCCTTCGTGTATCCTCACCCCCCGGAATGGCTTCGGGACCTCCACTTTGCACAGGTGTACAATGCTTCCCTTTGGGTTCCCAGGCTTAACGCTATTGGCCCACGTGCCTAAGCATGCTAATGTGGACGTAGAGCCAGATTCTCTCCTCACTGGCGTAGATCCATTTAAAAATTAATGGAACTACACTGATGGAAAACCAGAGCTAGTGAAAGCAGGCCCAGGCCCAGGTCCAGCATGTGTGATTAACATATGGAGATCGGGGGACTGATAGCGGCTCCTTGGATTTCTAGGTTACTGATCCAGTCTAGACCTTAATTGGAAGCATCTGATGATGGCAGATAAGTGAAGTGAGTGGGGTGCTCAGTCCACTCCCTAGCAGAGATCCCACAAACACTATCACATGGATCTCACATAAAGAAATGTGTGTGTGTGTGTGTGTGTTACACACATTCTCTCCATCCAGATAAGAATGTCTGCACGGTAAGGTGGTCTTTTCATTTGCTGTGGGGTCACTGTCTCCCCCATGCTGCTGCTTGGCATGGGGTGGCTCTGCAGCATCCTGCCTCAGTTCCTCTGATGTTTCACAAAGCAGCCTCACCCCTCCCTCCTGCAGGGATCCATAGCCCAGCCCCAGTGTGGGCTCCCTTTCACCCTCCTTCAGTTCAGAGTTTCACAGCGCTCCTCCTGGGATGAGGCCCTTTCAGACCTGGCATCTGCAGGTGGCAAATCCAGCACTTGAGTGTGGGATTCCCAGCTGTCCTCCGTGGCACCATGTAGGAGGTGAGCATTTTCTCTGAGCATCCATCCTGTCACAGCTCCTGCAGCCAACTGTCACTTCCCCTTTCTCTACCCGCCTTTGGGATAGGTCTTCATTTCCCCCACCCGGGGCTGAGCCCATCTCCCTGTAAAGGGCCAGCCAGCCTCTGACACACCTGTCCTCCAGAGACACCTAGCCAGCCTTATACCTGGCAGCAGCACACTTCAGCGGGATTCTTTCTTGCACACAGGTTTATCCATTGCCCTTTTTTCCTCCTCCTATATAACCTTCTCCCACATGATTGTCCTGGGGTGGTCAACCAGGAAAGCTGAGCTGCTTTAAATAACCCGACGTGTGCATGTGGTAGGGCTGGAGCATCAGTAGAGACAGAGCAGGAGGCAGACAATGAGGCGTGAGAATGGAGCCTTCCCACTGAGTTCAGTTAGAAGTTGGCGGGTGGCCACAGTGGGCGTGTTCTGTGAAGGCAGCAGCACTTCCCCTTGGCTGGGTGACCTCAACGGGAAAGGCCTTCAGGTTTAATGCTAGGGTCACAGTTGTCATGTCCACCAGTGGCACGAGGAGCCAAAGGAGGCTGCAGAAGGGCCCTCGATGGAGGTGTTCCTGGGTGAGCCTAATGCTATTCAGTAAGGCTAATCCCATGTCTTTGTTTTTCATCTGAGACGCTCGAAGCATATCACAGCTAATCAAATCCACACCCTCCCCATGCATGTACGTGAGCACATTGCTGGGCTAAAGGGAGGGCCCATGAACAGCAGAGCAAGGAAAAAACTTGGCCACGGTCCCACACAGAGCTAGGCCCAGGATGGCTGGTGGTTTGTATGCTGACCTAGACGACCTAGGTTGAAATCCCAGCTCTGCCCTCAGTTCCCTTGGCAAGTTGCTTTGTCTGTCTGTACCTGTTAGCTGTAGGCTATAGTGGGGTGTTAGGAGGTGCCAGTGGGACTGGGGTGATAAGAGTACCACAGACTGACTTGAACAGGAATGCCATACACCCTTGAGACAGAGCAGATCCCAGGGTTTTGCTTCTGAATCTCTGGCTTTCTTGTCATAAGACTTCATTGCCTATGTAGCTGAGGGTTTGTGAAGCCGAACCTGCCACTGTACTGGGTGACACGCTGGGAGGTGGCAAGGGATTCAGATAGCCCCCGTTCCATCTGTGATGGCATCAACCTCGTGCATCGCATGCAACTGAAGTAATACCCACTGTGGAATCAGCTGCTGCCTTCTAAGCACTGTTCCTCAGTGTGGCTCTGCAGAGAAGCTCCTAAAAGGCCAGGCCATTTGACAATCACTCACCAGATAAGAGCCAAGAGTTTCTCTTGAGCTTTTCACCCATCAGGGCTCTTTTCTCTCCTTCCCTTCCCTCACTCTCCTGCTGAAAGACCAGTAATTATAATTTATAGCACCTGCTCACTCTGCAATCCTTGGATTCCTTTCATCTGGCAGAGGAACAGAGGCAATGCCCATCTGCTTTAGGTAAGAGCTTGCAAACCACAGAGTCGTTAATTAGACTGACACACGACTGCTTCAGAGTACACATGGCATTCTGCTCCCGCGCCTACAAACTGCTGGTAACCAGACACCCCGCCAGGCCATCAGCACGGCACTGGAACATTACGTCAGGGGCTGGCACCTGTTTGGATTTGTCCCGACATTGCCACTAGGTGTATGTGCACTTCTCCCTAATCCCTCCCGTTGGGCTTCAGATGGGACAAAAAAGACAGAGCCAGCCCCTGTGAGAAACAGTCCCCACACACCGGAAGTTGGGCCTTTTTAGAAGATTCTGGGTTTCCATTTCTTTTCAAATCCAGATTTCTCTTTCTACTTGTTGTGCTGCTATTTTTCCAGCGATGTCCTGGCTGGCCATTCCCCAGAGCTCCCTGGAGTGTGGCAGGGTGCCCCTCGTCTGGCTTAGGTCCCTTGCTGCGGCTACCTCTGCTGTTCTGGTCGGTTGGCTGCCAGTCTCTGTCCCTCCTCTAGTCCTGTCCAGGGCTGTCAGCCTGGCTGGGGCAGGGGAGCCCAGCCACTTCTTCCTGCCCAGCTCCCTACCAGCACTCTCTCAACTCCTTATCTGCTTTTGCCTTCTCCTTTCCTCCATCACAATGGCTCTCCAAACACCTCCCCCTCCCTGGCTGCCTCAGCGGCTGCAGGCATTCTGATCAGCTGCCTCTTGTTAATTGATTGCCTGACCCCACACCCTCCTGCCTTCATCTGGGTGCTTAATTAGCTCTTTCTGCTCTTCCCTTAGCCCAGGCTGGGTCCTGAGCTGCCTTCCCCTCTTCCCTCTGTGGTCTGCTGGCCTGACTCTGTTACAGGAGCTAACTCTAGAACAGACCACCTCTGGGTGAGAGTCACGCGATGAAACATCCAAATTAAGGGTGTTCTACAACTCTTGGGATGAAAAGGCAGGAGGAAAACCTGTGTCTCCATGTCTGGCCTTGGTTAGGCCACCCAGTCCCTTACATATGACCATAAGAACAGTCGTACTGGGTCAGACCAAAGGTTCATCCAGCTCAGTGTCCTGTCTTCCGACAGAGGTCAATGCCAGGTGCCCCAGAGGGAGTGAACTGAACAGGTAACGATCCCTCTCCTGCCATCCATCTCCAGCTTCTGACAAACAGAGCCTAGAGTCACCATTGGCTAACAGCCATTGATGGACCTAACCTCCATGAATTTATCTAGCTCTTTTCAACCCCTGTTATACTCCTGGCCTTCCCAGCCTCCTCTGGCGAGGAGTTCCACAGGTCGACTGTGCGCTGTGTGAAGAACTTCCTTTTATTTGTTCTAAACCTGCTGCCCACCAATTGTATTTGGCATCCCCAAGTTCTTTTATTATGGGAACAAGTAAATATTTGCCTTGTTCACTTTCTCCTCACCACTCATCATTTTATAGACCTCTATCATATCCCCCCGAGGTTCCTCTAGCCTAAACTGAAAAGTCTCAGTCTCTTGATATGGGATCCGTTCCAAACCCCTAATCATTTTGGTTCCCCTTTTCTGACCCTTTTCTAATGCCAATAGACCTTGTTGGAGATGAGGAGACCACATCTGTATGCAGTGTTCAAGCTGTAGGCATACCATGCATTGATATAAGGGCAATAAGATATTCTCCGTCTGCTTCTCTAACCCTTTCGTAATGATTCCTACCATCCTGTGTGCCCTTCTGACTGCTGCTGCACACTGCGTGGGTGTTTTCAGAGAACTGTCCATGATGACTCCAAGATCTCTTTCCTGATTAGTTGTAGCTAAATTAGCTCCCATCATGCTGTGTGTACAGCTGGGGTTATTCTTTCCAATGTGCTTTAGTTTTTTGTTTATCCACATTAAATTTCATTTGCTGTTTTGTTGCCCAGTCACTCAGTTTTGTGAGATCCGTTTGAAGTTCTTCACAGTCTGCTTTGGTCTTAACTATCGTGAGCAGTTTAGTATCATCTGCTTCAGCCAGCTTGTCTCCCCTGCAGAGACACGACCAAGTATATGAACCCCAGCTGCAAAGAAAAATGCAACTGGGGTAAGTCATGTGCTGTACGTGACAGGGTGGAACATGGACAGACTCTGCCTGCTCCTAAACCGCTCACAACCACAGCTGAGTGGCGCACAATAAATAAACCCACCTAGCAGCTGGCACCCAGCCTCGGATCTGTCTGTGGTGGGGATGTCTAGGAAAGTCAGAGTCCTCCTACCACAACACCCATTTGTGCACACCAGGCAATCTAACCTTCACACTGAGGATCTGAAAGAGACTGAGGTGTAGGTTAATATCGGGTGAGGGCGCACTTCTACCCTTTCCTCTTCACTGCATCAGCTGCTCCATTCCTACTCCATCCTCCTTGGGGTGCTTGAGGGTTGGTAGTTTCTTAAGCTGCCCCATGGCCTTGGACAAGCACCACACTTCTGCTAACATGGCCAGCTCCTGGAGGGCGGCCAAGTGACATAGACATATATCCAGTCTCTGAGCTGGTGACGCTGCAGAGCCCAGAGGCTCACTGTTTTCTATAGCTATGGCCCACTGCACTGAGATTCATGTTGTAGGGCTGGTAATCCTACCTGCACTGCTTTCCCAGTTTGGATCATGCTGCAGTTTGCAGCAGGAATTAAGGTGCTTTATAGGAAATGTCCAAAAATGTAAGAGTCCGTCTAAAAAAAATGGGGAGAAATATCACAGTGGGAACTCCCCCCACTACAGCATGCACAGGACCCCTCTGCTTTCAATCCTTGAGATGCCTGAACCCGTACCGAATGCACTTCCCTCAGTGTGCTCTGTTCTTCTCTTTAACTCGTGTTACTTTTAGCTAGGGTCTTGCTTTGCAGTTCAGCACTGAGACGTACAGGCACATATTGCAAAGTGGCACTCGCAAGCGTTCGTTTGAACTCTGCATGGTGAATGAGTTCACCTGTGTTCACATGACCCCTTTGTATTTGCAAAGTGGCTTTTTGTTTGAGGAGCAGCTGGCCTCCAAGTGAAAACCAACAAGGAAATGAGAACAAGGAGATTCATGAATGAACAAAATTTTCCCTAATTGTTGTGTCTTATTTTCCTGTTTAAACAGTTCCAGCTATCCAAACAGGGGACAGAAACAAGACCATGTGACTTAGATGACTAGGTCTTGGAGCTTGAATGAAACCAAAGAGCAAACATAGGCATGAGATCAGCCAGCCAGCCCGGCAGAGCAGCGTGGCCTTTAACAATTCCTGAGTAATTTTCCAGCATATAATATTTGCATAGTCATGAGAATAAAAAATCTTGATTTCATCTAAACCCCCCAAACAAATCAAACCCATGGCACAGTGGTCTCGTATCTGACCTGAATGTTCCCCAGCGTTCTGGGGAGGGCCCTGGGGACACTCACACGTGAGTTTCCTCTCTCCCTGCCTGACTGCTCCCATCTTACATCGGAGTCACTTTGTTGTGACTTCACAAGAGTTGCTTTGGCAACAGACAGTGATGTCACTGATGCAGTCGCCTGCCCAGACTTCAGGAGATTTTGATTCTAACACAGAGTTGCAGGAGTGAAAAAACATACAGTGTACAATCAGTTTTTGTCCTTCCCCCGCCCCATACCACACACTCAAGTTTGCTGCAGTCTGTGAGTCCTGCCAGCTTACGATGCTTTACGGCGTGTTCCCTGATGGACGACAGAGCAGTCAGTCAATATCCTACCAAGTGCCAGGCAAGGCACATAACTCAGGGAGATGAGCAGTCATGGAGTGCCAAAAAATCCTTTCCCACTTCTCAGTGGAAAAACCAGAAGCTCTGGGCCAGGTCAACAAGCCAGTTCTCATATACCCCAGCTTGTAATGCTTGGAAGCCCCACTCCACTGCTTGATGGACGTTCTACTTTGGTGACTATGCTGGTAATGAATACACACGAACATCATAAACTTACAGAAAATTGCTCACAAATCCTTGAAGAGAAAAAAAAATCGCAACTAGAGACCTGCCTTTTCTCCAGGAAGGGCCTTCTCTGTGGAGACATGGCTAGAACAGAGGGGTTCCTGGCTTGCATTCAAAGATGTATTGGCAGCAGCAAGGAAGCATGAGGAAATCAGCTTAATTTTATATCTGCCTTCAAACACAATGAGGGTCGCTGTTGTTTATTCCATGTTTCATCTCTCTCAAATCAGACCCAATGGATCCTAATGGTCATGGGTCAACTGGAATTGAATGAGACTGGTGAGGTCACTGCAGCAGGGTATTTCTGTAGTAATCTCGGCTTTAAGAGCCATGGTGCCCATGCAGACACAGAGGATGAGGTCTTTGCTGTCTGAGTAGAATATAGAGGTGGATGCTAGTATAACAGCCTTCAACTTCCTGAAGAGGGCTCTAAAGAGGATGGAGAGAGGCTGTTCTCAGTGGTGACAGGTGGCAGAACAAGGAGCAATGGGCTGAAGTTACAGAGGGGGAGGAGTAGGTTGGATAATAGGAAAAACTCTTTCCCCAGGAGGGAGGTGAAGCACTGGAATGTGTTACCTAGAGAGGTGGTGGAATCTCCATCCCTAGAGGGTTTTAAGTCCTGGCCTGACTAAGTCCTGGTTGGGATGATTTAGTTGGCAGGGGGCTGGACTGAGAAGACCTCCTGAGGTCCCTTCCGGCCCAAGGATTATATGATTCTATGATCCCTTTAAAGAGTTTGTGAGCCATCTAGTGGTGCTGACTGTGTTTTCTTTTGAGGGGGACAAAATCTGGCCATAGCAGCCATCTGTGTACAGAGCTAGGCATGGCATGATGTGTCTAGCTGGTAAATGTGATTATTTGGACTCCACGGGGCCCGAGTGATGGCTGCACCCTTTCACCGTGGTGTAAAGAGCACAGCAGTGGGATCCAGTCTGTGTTTTGCTGATCTGAGCTTCAAGGGGGATCAGTGGCCCAAGGATCCCAAACAGCCCTCCATGCGTGCGTTTGCATCCCACTGGCCAATCCAATCCCAGCACGAATCCCTGGTGTCAGAGTGCTGCAACTCCAGCAGCTTTGCTGCAGTCACACCAGCCCCAGGGGAACTCTGAAGGGGATCTCTGAGCAGTGGCTCAGCTACTGGGGACTAGCCTTGTGGCTTTATGGAGCTGAGTGGGAACCTGTCTGCAACCTGATGCGGCTGGTACACTGCATAGGCTCAGTCAGTACCACACTCCAAAGCTAATGACAGCACATCCTCAGCCTGGGCCGCTGGCTGCCATGCAGCAGAGCATAGCAGGGGTGTGCACCCGGAATGTACCTTCCCTGCTGTAGGGATTGAACCTAGCACCTCCAGCTCTACAAGCAGACAGGGTTTTTAGGGGAGCCTCGGCAGGTGCTACAACAGCTTTATTGCCTGGCTCCCTGCAGAGGGGCACACAGCAGCATGCCAGTGTCTCGTACGCACTTCAGGGCAAGTCTCTCTGGGAACTGTGCATGGAGCTGGGAGAAGGGAGCTGCTGAGCTCAGACACAGAGCATTTTGGCAGCGGTGGTTGTGGTCACAGGTGGCACAGCACCTCGCTCTCTCCCGCTCCGGGAAAACATCTGCCTTTCGTTTCTGGCAGCGGAGATGCCAAGGGATGGTCCCAATGCTGAATATCAGCCGACGCCATCAGCCACGTGGGTTGCTGAGCACAGTCTGCCTGAGACCAGTCGAGCTCACCATGCTGAATGCTGTGCAACAAGAGCTTTGGTTGGAATACCAGGGCTGTCCCTCACCTGCTCCCAGCCTAATCGTTAATGTTGCTGTTTCTGTTGACTAGGTGTAGAACAGATCACAGGTTGCACCTCAGGGCCTGCACATTAACCTAAGGGCTCCTCCACCAGTGGGGAGCATTTCTAAGAGTGCTGGGAGGCAGGGAGGAAGGGACGAAAGCTGAAGGGAGGAAGGGGGTCAGTCATGAGCAGTCAGCTGCAAGAAATGCTTTAAAGCTCTGCTGACAGAATTAACATGCACAGTCTGGTTTAAACAACTGGCCACGAACCCGCTGGAAAACACAGAAGCTTCAAATGACCTTGTTTAAAGCACATTTGTGTGGAGGAACCAACAACCCCAACATTGCAGCTCTCTGATTCTCCCCCAGCCAGCAGGGAGAGAGCAGGGAAATGAAAAACAAACATTGTTATAAAGTGTGACAATTACTCCAGCCGCTGACATGCTGGTAAGGGCTTGCCCACATTTGAACTACTGTTACATGCTGCAGTGTAATAACATAATGCATGGAGGCATAGCTAGCTCACAGAGTGGGAAGGGACTTCAAGGGATCATTGAGTCCAGTCCCCTGCCCCCCCACTCCAGATCCCTTTGCCCCAGATTCCTACATGACCCCCTGAAGGATCAAGCTCACAGCTGGGGGTTTAGCAGGGCCAATGCTCAGACCACTGAGCTAACCCGCCCCTCCAATGCTACTGCTCTCAGTGGGAGGGGTTCACCATCACTAGTGTTCCCCCAGCTTCCCAGAGGCAGTAGACAGCTTGGCAGAAGAATTCACCCATTGACAGAGCCTGGGCTACACCAGGGATTAGGTCAGTTTAATGATTCTGCTTGACCTGTGGAATTTTCTCAGCTCTGAGCAACATAGCTGGGTCAATCTGGCTCTTGAAGAGTTCCCCTGTGATTTCAACAGTTTCCACCCCACCATCAATCTTAGCCTGGACCAGTCCACACAAGAAATTCACCTCCTGGACACTGTTGTGCAGATAAGTGACAGTCACATAAATACCACCCTATACCGACAACCCACAGACCGCTACGCTTATCTACACGCCTCCAGCTTCCATCCAGGGCACACGACACGATCCATTGTTCACAGCCAGGCCCTAAGGTGAAACCGTATTTGCTCTGATCCCTCAGACAGAGACAAACACCTACAAGACCTTTACCAAGCTTACCTCAAACTACAATACCCACCTAAGGAAGTGAGGAAACAGACTGACAGAGCCAGACGGGTACCCAGAAGCCACCTGCTACAAGACAGGCCTCGCAAGTCAAAACAAGAGAACACCACTGACCATCACATACAGCCCCCAGCTAAGGCCTCTCCAGCGCATCGTCAGTGATCTGCAACTCATCCTGAACAAAGATCTTTCACTCTCACAGACCTTGGGATGCAGGACTGTCCTCACCTACAGACAGCCTGCCAACCTTCAACAAATCCTCACCAGCCACTACAAACCACAAACCAGTGACTCTAGGCCTGGAACCAGCCCCTGCAACAGTCCTTGCTGCCAACTCTGCTCACATATCTACACCAGTGACGTCATCACAGGACCTAACACCAACTATACCATCATGTGCCAGCAATGCCCCACTACAGTTTACACTGGCCAAACTGGACAGTTTCTACATAAAAGAATAAATGGACATAAATCAGACATCAGGAACAGTAATGTACAGAAGCCTGTGGGTGAACACTTCAATCTCCCTGGACACTCAGTGGCAGATTTAAGGGTGACAGCCCTGAAACAAAGAAATTTCAAAAATCAAATGGAGAGAAAAATCTCGGAGCTGCAATTTATTTGCATATTTGACTCCATCAACCAAGGATTAAACAGAGACTGGGAGTGGCTCGCAGCTGTTCTGCCCTGGGTGTTAATATCTCTCCATTAGTCTCTGACAAAGACTCACATCCCCCTGTCTGATCCAACTTGTTTTTATCTCTCTTGATAAGTGCTATTGATAATGGGCCATTTCCACCTTTCTGAATAGACCTTGTCAGCTCTGGCCCTCCCTTTTACTGGGACCCCACTCTTTAAATAACCCTCTGAAACCACACCCCCCACTCATGCATCTGATGAAGTGGGTATTTGCCCATGAAAGCTCATGCTCCAAAATATCTGTTAGTCTATAAGGTGTCACAAGACTTCTTGTTCTCACAGCTACAGACTAACACAGCTACTTCTCCGATACTGGGTCAACCTAACTTTCCAGCACAGAGAAGGCTAATTGTCCAGCAACTGCAGCTTAAACTTGGTGGCAGAGCCAGGAATGGAACCCTGCAGTCCTGGCTCAGAGGCCCAAGTAACCCTGAAAGCTGTACAACTAGCTCTGTTCCCAGGGGGGATATTTTTTTAACCAATATAATCAGCCCAGTACAAGCTTCAGTGTGGCTGCAGATATGTTGGCATAAAGGGGCCTTCTGATCTGGCTTACTTCCCCTCCTGTACAGGAACCACTACTTGGGTATTTACAGCAGCCTAGGTACAGCCACACTTGCGCTCAGGGTTGGTATCACTATCTTTAAATTGTGGCATGCAAACAAGGCCCTTGTCCCCAGTTCAAAACAGAGGCTCTCTGCCGCTGCAGGGTAGCCTGTAATCAGGGGGCAAGGGGTCCAGCTTGCTTCAGAGAGAACCTTTCTTCAGTGCTCCTGGAAACACAACTGCTGTGGTGGCCTTTTCACATGGGGAAGTCTAATCCCAGCAACCTGAACAAGGTAGAGGTCCTGTCACAACAGGTTCCTCCCCACCCACAAACCTAGAGGTAGCTCAGGACGGGAAAGACCAGGCAGAAGGGACAGAGGAATTAACGACTAGCTGGCAGCTCCAAGGGGGGTCGTTAATGACTTACAGAGACTGGAGATTTGGCAGATCCAGCAGTGCCTCAGCAGGGATCCGGCGGAGCTGGTTGTTCTGCAGCATCCTATAACGAGAGAAGAAAAGACTGTAACAAACCAACACACAGGTGGCTTCCCCTGCTCCCCTGGAAGAGCCCAGAGACCAAAGGGAGGCTCTCGCCCATGCTGCAGGGGATGGGAGAGAGGGTTGGGGTGCTCAGGCTTCCTGAAATGCAGCCTTGTGATGCCAGCAATCCAGGCAGAGCATAACACGAATGCAGTGTCTGTGCTGCAGCCGGGCAGTGCAATTCCTGGCTCAGCAAGACATGCCCACGCTAGCTCTGCTCACTGGCATTCGAAGCCAGTGCGATGTGGCAGCTGTCCAAGCACACCCCTGGGGATGTACTTGGGCAGCTAGCCCTGCCCGCTGCCTGCACTTCCATAGCCACACAGCTGGTTTTAGAGGTTAGCTTGGGCAGACCTAGCACAGGGATGTCTACCTCATACCGGGATTTCCACCTGCAGCCGTGGTCTCAAGATCCCCCTGGTGATCCAGGGTCCCACAGCAGAGCATTCTGGGGGTACGAGGTGGTGTCTGACAGGGCCATTTGGGCAGGCAGTGGGGTACAAGGGACATTACAGGGTCCTCTCCTGATCCCCACGTCTTGATGCCGAGGGACCGGCCCTACACTTGTAGGGCTGGAGCCTGCTGTTGTGCATCTTTATGGGAGCTCACAGACAGAGGTGGCTCTTCTCAGGTTATTTAATTCCACATGGGCACACACGTTGTTGCCCTTATCACAGTGCTACTGTTAATAAATTATTATTATTAGGACAACTGAGGGAGCATTTCCCACTCCGAGGTGCTAGCAAGGGGACAGTGAATTTCAAAAGAAATGCCAGGTGCAGAAGCGAATGGCACTGATGCTAGGGCCGAAGGACCCAGGGACCCTGAAGGGGGCAGGTGAGGTTGCATGTGTAGTAAGAACTCAGGCAAGATATGGAAGGGCCCCAGAAAATTCAGAAGCTGGTTTGGAAGATGGTGAAGGACCACAAAGGTTACGCAGCGTCTAAGGGAACAAAGCTCAGGCAGCTTTGGAAAGAGAGACCTATCAGGGTCCCATAACCATCCCAGTTGTCCCACAGGAACATATCAGCGGTGCCTCAGTGAATCGCATGCGGCCACATCGCAAGCCAATGGCAGAGCCAAGGCTGGCCCAGGAGTCCTGCCACCCAGCCTGCTGCTCCGCCTCTTGGACCACACAGCCTCCTGTGAAGCCTGCTGTCATGTCCTGTCCTAAGCAAGTATCTACTGGGCAGGGATGGGGTCATGTCACAAAGCTCAGAGGGCTCTGGATTTTGGGAGGAAATAAGAGTGGGGTAGTTGGCCTGGCCCATTATAAAGAGAGGAGCCATCTGTGAAATCTGTGACCACTCTGGAGTTTAGATCTTCAAGACCCTGAATGCCCAGGAGCGTCCAGGGCCAATACTTAGGAGGCCATTTCTGGCAGTGAACAGCACAGCCGGCATCCAAAGATTCCCTCCAGCCCTCCTCACCCAAAGTAACGACACTGACAGCCGGCGACACCCTGAGTGCAAACACGTGATTGCTGACACAGATTTTGTGGCCGCTGGCCCCCAGCATTGCTCACCCTATGACTTCCAGCTCCAGGAGACCACCCACCGCCGCCCCTGCCCCCAACATCAGCTTACAAACTAGCAGCTTCTTCTTCTAACAGCCTGCTCTTGGGGGGCTGGTGTCTGATGTGAATTCTTCACATAAACATGCGGCCTTGTGTGTGTGTGTGTGTGTGTGTGTGTGCGCGCGCGCACACAAGGCAAGTGTGTGTGGGTGCATGGGTATACATGAGTGTGTGCACTGGGTGTGCACTGTGTCACGCTCAGAATTCTCCAAAGGCCTCTAACCACATAGGGGCACCGTTCCCTTGCTCATGGCCCGTTTGCCTGCTCCAGGCCCTCCCCATCCATCCCTCCAAAGCTTCCCAGGGCACCATGCAATACAGTCCCCCAAGTTCCAACCTCAGCTCCTGCTGGCGCTGTCCAGATCCCCCCACCCCCAGCATGACCTGATTGTTACACGCACACAGGCTCCTAGTCTGGAGACTCCCTTCCCACCAGCAGGAGCCAGGAAGTATCATTTGCCCCCTTTTACAGAGGGGTAAACTGAGACCCAGAGGGGCAGCAAAGATTACGATTTACACTGCGGCAGGCTGACACCAGCAGGACGGAAAGTGGAGGGGGTGGAAGAAGAAAGCAATGCAGAGGATCTGGAGAGATGCCTGTGCAGTGGCTGTGGGCCAGGCAGGGCTCTACTGTGGAACAATGACTCAATAAGAGCAGTTAGTGTAAGTGATGCTGTTTACAACTAGTGCTCGCTGCCAGCCCTGCTGCTTTAGGTAAACAGCCTCTTCCGCTAATGACAATCATTTGCATTCGCACAAGTCAACACTGTCTGGGCAGCACAAGCTGTTTTGGTGGTGCACTTAAAAGGGCGGGAGGTGAGGGGTGTTCCCCTGCCAACCTAACTCATGTGCATTTTGGTAGAGTCCTTCCTTCTTCTCAGTGTGAACACAGTGCCCTCGAAAGAGAGGGGCCCCATCCTCTGGCTCCTCAAAATGCCTCCGCCACACAAACCAGCTGGGAAGCTGCCTCATAGGGGCTTCTGCTGATTGTCCCTGGCAGAGAAGGTGCAAAGCCAGTGTGAGAGTTGTAGAGAGGCCAGAAGGAGTGGCAGGAAAACTTATGTGGGACAGGCAGCCCCAGGGACGGGGGACCCTGCAGCCTTGTGGTGGGGGACAGGCTGGGGAGCAGAGCCCAGCTGGCAGCCTCAGATACAGGATCCCCAGATGAGGGACAGGGGGACCCTGAAGCCTTGTGGTGGGGGACAGGCTGGACAGCAGAGCCCATCTGGCAGCCCCGGACACAGAATCTCTGGCCAGGGCGTGTGGAATTCCCTGACTAGTCCCACATCCTCCATTTATGCAAAAATGTCCCGTGGGACATGGGACTTGTCAGGGAAATTAGGACGGTCCCACACGTTGTGGGACTTCTGGCAACCCTCGGGCTTCTGGCCAGTGTGGTACCCATGTCCCTAAGGATGCCGAGTGCAGAGAAGGCCTGCAAGCTCCCAAGGCAGCCCAGGGTGTGCGTAACATGGGGCCCAGGAAGGGGAAGCTAGGGCAGGCCCGTGGGGCTGATCCCAGCCTTCCTCTGCTAACCTCGTCGCTGCAGATTCCCTTGATTATGTTTAATGACTGAGTGAGATGAAAGGCCGCAAGGCGAGATCAAAGGCAGCTCACCCGCCACTCCAGGCATGGGGGCGGGGTGAGAGGAGATGCTATTTAAAGCGAGTGCGTCCATTCGTGCGTCTCCCCATGACTTCTGGGGAACGCTGTTCCTTTAATAACAGCAATGCCTCCCACGCAGCCCCCACCTCTGCAGCTGCCTCCTGGGCCTACCTGCCACCCCTGCAGCCCATCTCAGTGTCTGCTCACCCTCTCTCCACAGCAGCCCTGGGTAGCCCGCGTCCGTGGGCACTAAGGGATGGCTGGGGGCGCAGCATGCCCCTCGCAGGAGTGCACAACTGCCCCTCACACTTTGCTCAGGAGCCTGGCAATTCTGTCGGCGCCCCGACCACCCTGGCCTGGGTGCTGCAAAGTGAGCCTCACAGGACTGCATGTGGGGCTTGTGCAGAGCTGGCCTGGGAGGCTGTTTCATAAGGAGAGGCCGTATCCTCACAAGGGAAACAGACATGGCAGCATGAACAGCTGGGCCTGGCCTCTCCTCCCTGACTTAACAGCACAGTGATGCAGGCGGCCGCCTTGGAGTCATGTTGGGAGGGTCCATGTGCGTTTCCCTTAGAACCACAGAATATTAGGGTTGGAAATGACGCAGGAGGTCATCTAAGGCAACCTCTGGCCCAAAGCAGGATCAGCCCCAACTAAATCCTCCCAGCCAGGGCTTTGTCAAGCCAGGACTTAAAAACCTCTAGGGATGGAGATTCCACCACCTCTCTAGACAACACATTCCAGTGCTTCACCACCTCCTGGGGAAATCATATTTCCTAATCCAACCTCCACCTCCCCACTGCAGCTTGAGACCATTGCTCCTTGTTCTTTCACCTGCCACCACTGAGAGTCGATTGACTCTGTGCTCTTTGGACCCCCCCCTTGAGCCCCCTCTTCAGGTAGTAGAAGACTGCTATCAAATCCCCCCCAGTCTGAAGTTCCCCAGTCCTCCTTCTTCCTCTTTTTGAAGATGGGCACAACATTTGCCTTTTTCCAACCACCTGAGACCTCCCCAATCACCAAGAATTTTCAAAGACAAGGTAATGGGCTCTGCAGTCACATCAGCCAACTCTCTCAGCACCTTGAATGCTTCACATCCTGTCCCAGGGACTTGTTCATGTCCAGCTTTGCTAAATAGTCCTTAACCTGTTCTTTCTCCACTGAGGTCCCCCACCACTTCCTTCCCATACCGTGCTGCCCAGTGCAGCACTCGGGGAGCTGACCTTTTCTGTGAAGACTGAGGTAAATAAAGCATTGAGTATTTCACCTTCCTCCACATCATCCCTCACTAGATTGCTACTGAGTAAGGGTCCCACACTTTCCCTGACCCTCTTGTTGCTAACATACCCATAGAAACGCTTCTGTTTACCCTTTACGTCCCTTGCTAAGTGCAATTTCAATTGCACTTTGGCCTCGCTGGTTATGCCCCTGCAGGCTCAGGCAATGTTCTTACACTTTTCCCGAGTCATTTGCCCAAGTTTTCACTTCCTGTAAGCTTCCTTTTGGTGTTTAAGACCACCGCAGGTGTCTCTGTTAAGCCAGACTGGTTTCCTGCCATAATTGCTGCTTTTTCTGCACGTCAGGATGGTTTGTTCCTGGGCCCTCAATAAGGCTTCTTTAAAATGCACCCAGCTCTCCCGGACTCAGATTAGTCTTCCAAGGGCTCCTGTCCATCAGTTTCCTGAAGGCACCAAAGTCTGCTCTTCTGAAGTCCAGGGTCTGTTTTGCTTCTCTCCTTTCTTCCTTTGGTCAGGATCCTGAACTCGACGATCTCACGGTCACTGCTGCCTGCCTAGTTTACCAACTATTTCTATTCCCCTGCCAATGCTTCCCCATTCGTGAGCAGCAAGTCAAGTGGAGCACGACCCCTAGTCGGCTCCTCCAGCACATATACCAGGAAGTTGTCCTCAACATTCCCCAGAAACTTCCTGGATTGTCTGTGTGCTGCTGCGTTGCTCTCCCAGCAGATGTCAAGGTGATTGATATCCCCCAGGAGAACCAGCACCCAAGATCTGTAAACTTCTGTTAGTTGTCCAAAGAGAGCTCCACCCTCCCTACCCTCCTGGTCCGATGGCCTATAGCAGATGCCCACCACAACATCACACTTGTTGCTCTTATCTTAACCCAAAGACTCTCAACTGGCTTTTTTTCAGTTTCATACTGGAGCTCTGAGCAGTCACTCTGGCTGGGTCTACACGTTCCCCTTCCTTTCAAAAGGGGCATGTTAATGAGCAGGTTTGAAGTATGCTAATGAGGCGCTGCAATGAATACGCAGCACCTCATTGGCATAATGGCGGCCGCCGTGATTCGAAAGTGCAGCTTTTTGAATCACGTGCCGCCCGTGGAGACGGGACCTTCCAAAAGGACCCCGCCCCCCAGTTTTCGAAAGCCCTTTTTCCAATCACTAGATAGGAAGAAGGGCTTTCGAAACCTGGGTGGAGGGGTCCTTTCGGAAGGTCCCATCTCCATGGGCGGCGCATGATTCGAAAAGCCGCACTTTTGAATCGCCGCGGGTGCCATTATGCCAATGAGGTGCTGCATATTCATTGCATCACCTCATTAGCATATTTCAAACCTGCTCATTAACATGCCCCTTTCGAAAGGAAGGGAAATGTGTAGACCCAGCCTCTCTCTCTCATTCTGTGCAACTCCTCCTCATTTCTTCCCCAGCTGTCCTCGTGGTACAGCTTATGCCCATCCACGACAGTGCTCCAGGCAAGTGAGTTACCCCACCAAGGCTCTGTTACCCCAGTCACATCATAGTTCCTTGTCCCTGCAAGGTCTTCACTTCTCCCTGTTGGTTTCCCAGTCTTCTTGAATCAGACACCTAAGAAAACTCCCCAACTGCCCAATTTTCTCAGGATGAACCAGGAGGTCTTCCCTGTTGAACCCTTCACCTTGTGTTTCCTCCCCACATCCCACCTTGCCACTTCCCTTCCTCACCCCTCTGCCTAAGGGATTCCCGTGGACCTGCTGAGGCCCTCGGCTGGGAAACACACAGGGCACAGACCTCCAGCCTAGCATCTCTCAGGGACTGTCACAGATGGAGAACGCAGGTGTTGCATAGTCTGGTGTCTAGAGAGACTCCCTATTAGACTGCAGGGGATGCTGTGCTACCACTGGGTATAACACAGCCTTCTTCGCAAGCTCTTATATTCTGCATCCAAAGCTGGCTGAGAGTCAGTCAAATATAAACTGATCAAAAGAGGCTTTCAAAACGCACACATTCCTGGAGTAGAAAGTTCCCCTGGTTGAAATGGGATGGGTGAGCTGCGGTTTCGCCTCCATTCCTTTGATATGTTGCCTAATTTCGGCAATGGATAAAGAAAAATCTGAATGCTAAGCCCAGAGACTTGGGGCAGGATTCATACTCACATCTTCAGAACATCTAGTAAACAGGGCTGCGCTCTCTAATCCTGGGAGCAGGTTTGTACCTGCTTGCTTCATATAAACCATGCCGACTACAGTGTGGTTGAGTTCAAAACACCGCCTCCGGGGCGAAATGTTTATTGCAAGAGAGATATTCAGAAATGCTTGTCAAGAGAGGGAGGGACTGGTAGCTGGAGAGCTGAGCAGAGCCTGTGCCGGACCGTGTCACAGCAGTGAGAAGTTGGGCAGATTCTGGTCTGGGAGCACCCCATTTCTACAGGGTTTCATCCATCCTGGGAATTTGGTAATCTCTGCCACTGGCCCATCCCCAGGCCCTACACTGCCATCTCTGGTGAAAGAGCTTGGCTGAACAGCTGCAATGAGACACAGCAGGGATCTTCTGGGTTCTGGGTCATGATGTAGCACCAGGGAAGGGGGAAGAAGGTTATCTTGTCCCAGAAAGAGGCTGACAAGCTTCCATCTCAGGAAGACAAGGCCATGTAGGAGGTAGCCATAATGACTGGGACTAGGGTTTGATGATGGCCTTGGGAGAGGGCTACAGAACCTGTTGGCAAGGGAGAAGAATTTACAAAGTATAGATAAATCACACAGGCATCTGATGTACTGGTACTCCGGAAAAATGGGCCTGACTACGGATTTCAGGACTGGGCCAGCTTCTGGTTCCCAAGCCCACGTGTCATGGAGCTGGCAATCTACCCTTATGTAAAGCCACACAACAGATCAGAACTTGAGTCAGGCTCTTCTCTTTCCCAGTCTACTGCTCCACCCACTGAGCAATGCTTCCTCTCTGCATAGTACAAGCTAGGTCAGAGCAAACAGCCAGCTAAGCCAAATATTTGCCACACGCAGGGTGTGGAATGGAGAGCCGGAAATGCTTCTTCTTCCTGGACTCACCCCTAGGGAGGATCTCTTCATCCTTGTATGATGCTGCAGAACTCACAGAAAATGCTGCTGGCAGCAGCTGTGATCAGCAGCAGGTCAGAGCCCCCAGCGAGCCCGAGAGCTGCCACATGCTAAACTGGCTTGGCACTTTAACCTGCATGGATTCAGAAATTGGTAACTGGGTACCTGTGGCTTGGCAGCTGCCTCTGAATGGATCAAAGCCCCATGCCATGTGTGATCCCCTGGGACAATGGCAACGCAGCAGTGCCACAGCCAGTCCTGGAGAAACATGGTACTTACAGGATCTTCAGGCTGTAGAGGCCAGAGAAGGCTTCTCCTGGGATCTGGGAGAGCTGGTTTCCAGAGAGGCGCCTGCAGGAAAGAGGAGCCAGGGTCACAACCACCTCTCTGTAATGGCGGTGCTTTGTCAGAGGGCACTTAACAACTCACATCTCATGCCTCTTGTTACAGCCGGGGATTCCTAACGTAAGACCTGTGCCCAGGTCCCCACATCATTCCCCTCCAGAGGCTGAGCCATATGCCTAGAAGGGGACAAAGGCATTCTACCACAGCTGACACTTAATTAACCACAAGAAGCCTTGTAGCACCTGATAGACTAACAGATATTTTGGAGCATAAGATTTCGTGGGCAAAGACCCACTTCATCCGATGCATGAGTGGGGGCGGGTCGCTTAATTGTGATGCTTAATTGTGTTACTTTGTTAGCTCACCTGGGGGAGGCCTGTGCTTCTATCAGGGAAGGACCTCACAGACGTGGCCATGCCATGCCCCACTGGGAGAGGACCTCAGGCCACAGTTACTAAGGCAGGGGAATGGAAATTAGGTTGGTGTCTGCCCCTCCAAGAGGCCTGGACTCTTTTCTTCCATAAAGATACACACTGAGAATGACTGTAAGCAGCAGGGTATGGGGCAGCTCCCCGGTGAGGGGAGGTTAGAAAGTCTGGGACTTTGCTGTTTGGAAGAAGGGAGGGTATGACAGTGCTGCTTACCGCTCCCCGAGCACCAGAAGCAGGGTCACGCCATGAAATTACTAACGACAGGTTTAGAGCAAACTCCAGCAAGTATTTCACCGTCCGTGTGTCGAACACTCAGAGACGACGTGAAGCCCGCAAGCATCAAGTGGGTTCAAAAAAAGACTGAGGTAAGTTCCCAGGGGCGAGCAATTAGGCAAGACAGGCAGAGCTGCAGCCCATGTTCTGCGTGTCCCAAAACCTCTTCCTGCCAGAAGCTGAGACTGGATGACCAGCGTATGAATCCTTCAATAATTGCCCTATTCTGTTAATTTCCCCTGAATCATGTGGCACCTGCCACTGTGGGAGGACAGCTCCTGGGCTCATGGAGCCCTGGTTTGACCCAGCAGGGCTGTTCTCATGTTCTGCTGGAGACAGGAGACAGAAAGACGGGGCTGGGGGAAGGAAAGCTGTCACACAAGGAGAGCCCGAGACGGCTGCCTCAGCCAGGAGGCAAATGAGAGGGGGATAAGAACATAAGAACGGCCACACTGGGTCAGACCAAAGGTCCATCCAGCCCAGTATCCCGTCTGCCAACAGTGGCCAATGCCAGGTGCCCCAGAGAAGGAGAACAGAAGACAATGATCAAGTGATTTATCTCCTGCCATCCATCTCCTGCCCTTGTACTGAAGGCCAGGGCACCATACTTTACCCCTGGCTAATAGCCCTTTATGGACCTAACCTGCAAAAATTTATAGAGCTCTTTTTTAAACCCTAATAGAGTCCTGGCCTTCACAGCCTCCTCCGGCAAGGAGTTCCACAGGTTGACTGTGCGCTGTGTGAAGAAAAATTTCCTTTTATTAGTTTTGAACCTACTACCCATCAATTTCATTTGGTGTCCCCTAGTTCTTGTATTATGGGAAAAGGTAAATAATTTTTCTATATTCACTCTCTCCACACCATTCATGATTTTATATACCTCTATCATATCACCCCTCAATCGCCTCTTTTCCCGATTGAAAAGTCCCAGTCTCTCTAGCCTCTCCCCATATGGGACCCGTTCCAAACCCCTAATCATCTTAGTTGCCCTTTTCGGAACCTTTTCTAATGCCAATATATCTTTTTTGAGGTGAGGAGACCACATCTGCACGCAGTACTCAAGATGTGGGCGTACCATAGTTTTATATAGGGGAAGTATGATATCTTTTGTCTTATTATCTATCCCTTTTTTAATAATTCCTAACATCCCATTTGCTTTACTAACTTCCGCTGCACACTGCCTGGATGTCTTCAGAGAACTATCCTCTATAACTCCAAGATCCCTTTCCTGATCTGTCGTAGCTAAATTTGATCCCATCATGTTGTACGTGTAATTTGGGTTATTTTTTCCAATGTGCATTACCTTACACTTACCCACATTAAATTTCATTTGCCATTTTGCTGCCCAATCACTCAGTTTGCTGAGATCTTTTTGTAGTTCTTCACAATCCCTTTTGGTTTTGACTGTCCTGAACAACATGGTGCCATCTGCAAACTTTGCCACCTCACTGCTTACCTCATTTTCTAGATCGTTGATGAACAAGTTGAACAGGATCGGTCCCAGGACTGACCCCCTGGGGAACACCAGTAGTTACCCCCTTCCATTGTGAAAATTTACCATTTATTCCAACCCTTTGTTTTCTGTCTTTTAACCAATTCCCAATCCATGAAAGGATCTTTCCTCCTATCCCATGACCGCCTAATTTACATAAAAGCCTTTGGTGTGGGACCGTGTCAAAGGCTTTCTGGAAATCTAGGTATATTATGTCCACTGGGTGCCCCTTGTCCGCATGTTTATTAACCCCTTCGAAGAATTCTAATAGATTAGTTAGACACGACTTCCCTCTGCAGAAACCATGCTGACTTTTGCCCAACAATTCGTGCTCTTCTACGTGCCTTGCAATTTTATTCTTTACTATTGTTTCTACTAATTTGCCTGGTACTGATGTTAAACTTATCGGTCTATAATTGCCAGGGTCTCCTCTAGAGCCTTTTTTAAATATTGGCGTTATATTGGCCATCTTCCAGTCATTGGGTACCGAAGCGGATTTAAAGGATAGGTTACAAACCACTGTTAATAACTCCGCAATTTCACATTTGAGTTCTTTCAGAACCCTTGGGTGAATGCCGTCTGGTCCTGGAGACTTGTTACTATACAGCTTATCAATTAACTCCAAAACCTGCTCTAATGTCACTTCAATCTGGGAGAGTTCCTCAGATTTGTCACCTAAAAAGGCTGGCTCAGATTTAGGAACCTCTGTAACATCCTCAGCCGTGAAGACTGAAGCAAAGAAATCATTTAATCGCTCCACAATGTCACTGTCTTCCTTGATCGCTCCTTTTATATCCTTATCGTCCAAGGGCCCCACTGCTTTTTTAGCGGGCTTCCTGCTTCTAATGTATTTAAAAAACATTTTACTATCATTTTTTGAATTTTTGGCTAGCTGTTCCTCAAAATCTTTTTTGGCTTTTCTTACTACATTATGACACTTAATTTGGGAGTGTTTGTGTTCCTTTCTATTTTCCTCACTAGGATTTGACTTCCACTTTTTAAAAGCTGCCCTTTTCTCTCTCACTGCCTTTTTAACATGGCTGTTTAGCCATGGTGGTTCTTTGTTAGGTCTCTTACTGTGTTTTTTTATTTGGGGTATACATTTAAGTTGGGCCTCTAGTATGGTGTCTTTAAACAGTTTCCATGCAGCTTCCAGGGATTTTAGTTTAGTTACTCTACCTTTTAGTTTCTGTTTAACTAGCTTCCTCATTTTAGTGTAATTCCCCTTTTTGAAATTAAATGCCGGAGTGTTTGACCGCTGCGGTGTTCTTCCCAACACAGGAATATTAAAAGTTATAATGGGATGGGGAAGGCTACAAAGCAACAGATACTCCATGGTCAGGAGCTTCTGCTGTCACTGTCATTGGCCAAAACAAGGAGCATGGGGATGTGAGATGAAATCCAAAAGGGGCAAGTTCAACCCCAACCCCCCAGAAAACCTTTCTCACGTGATGCGTCTTGGCCCGTGTAACTCACTGCTGCAAGCTGTGACTCAGCCACACTCTCAGCAAGATTCATGGCTACAAGTCACTAGCAAGGCCCTGCCAGCACTAGGCCTGGGGCTCTGCTGGCACCTGAGACCCTCCTGGGTTTTGCTTTACCCAGCAGGGCCAACAGCCACCACAGGCTCTGTGGCAAGGAGGGAGGGGGACCCAGTTCCATGCCCTGAAAGGGGTGGGGACAAGGGAAGATGGGCAGGGCCTAGGGCAGTGAGCCCTTACTGCTGCCCAGACCAGCACTTGCCCTTTGTTTGTCAACAGGGTCTAACATTTCCACTCCTCTGCGCCACTCTCCGAGCAGCTCTCATTGTCACTCACCCCTCTGCAGCCGGGGACGCAGGCACTGAGAGGTCACACGGTGGCTCTGTCACGAGCAAGGAACTGAACCAGATCCTCTGACCCTACCCCCAACAGCATAAGCCCCTGTCCCCTCCTCAAGACAAAATGCATCTGCCTTCTTGGTATCACTTCCTGGTGCCCAATGGCAGCACACTGGCACAGCATGGGCAACCCTGTGCATTCAGAAATCAGGAGCTTGGCTTCAAAGCTGTAATATTTTAACAATAATCAGCTTCCAACCATGAGGCTGAGACTCTTCTATTTCTAAGGAAACCTGCGATCCTCATTTATTCACATGGCTCCAGGAGCTGAAGCTTTAGCATGACATTTAGCATGAGATGCGGCAGCTCAGCCATAGCACCAGGTAGCTGGGGGTGGAGGCCATTGGGAGGACCTGAGAAAGTCAGTGTCAGAGGTAAAACTCACCCACCGGTGCCTGAGGAGGGGTCTTGGTACAAAACGGGCCAAAACTCCAGTTCCTTTTTAGCCGCTGGGGTGTGCACTGAGCAGCAGCTGGCTGCCAGCTGACAGATTCATTGCAGATGCTACAACATATTGTCTAGTGAATGCTGCGTGAAAGGCCACAGGCCTCTGGGATCAGCACCTTGACATGCCCCCCACCGCTGGCCGAGCGCATTGTGTTACTCACTCAGTCTGCCCCCACCTCCCGCTGGAATCCAGGGGAAATTGCTCCCACAAGGAGGTCCCCGACAGAGTAACAAGCACGGGGTCGTCTCTTTAATGGGTGGGAGCAGGCTGGGACCTGCCTGGCTGCAATAGGTAAGTGCCTGGCAAGCTGGGTTATGGGTCCCTGGGGCGTGCGGGCTGGTGAAACTCTCTCTTTAATGGTCCTTTGCCACGTGGGGAGAGGATGCCTGAGAGATGAGACTCTGAAGTGCCCCCATGGGAGTGTTGGGGCTTCCCAAGTGGCAGCTCCTGCGCCCCCTCCCACCACCTTTAAACAACCACCCCCCAAAGCAGCCATGCTGGCTCCTCGTCAGGGTGCAGCCCTGCCCTAGACCAAGTAACAGGCGTGTCCCTGCAGGTGAAGAAAGGCCAGCCGGGGACCATTCAAACAGCAGCTAACTCCCAGATGAATGGGAACACACCACACGGAGCAGAGAGGAACGCACAGAAGGCTGCTCTGAAACGGGCCGTGGGGGACGTCCTGCGATGGCAAACAAAGGTGCTTCACTTTGCATCCCTGAGAGCCCTGGCCTGGCTCTGCAGCTGGGATCACAGGGGGAGTGAAAAAGGGTCACACTGGTGCACACCTGGGCACGCATGTGCTGGCTGCTCTTTTTCAAGCATGCACTTATGGGCTTCTGCATGTGCAAGCAGAGGTGCTGCTTTGTGTGTGTGCACGCACGGGTGTGGAGTGTGTTTGTGGACACACATGTAGAGAAGCATGTGTCATACAACCATAGAATCCTAGGGCTGGAAGGGACCTCAGGAGGTCATCTAATCCAGCCCCCTGCCCAAAGCAGGATCTACCCCAACTAAGTCATCCCAGCCAGGACCTTGTCAAGCCGGGACTTAAAAACCTCTAGGGATGGAGATTCCACCACCTCTCTCGGTAACACATTCCAGTGCTTCACCTCCCTCCTGGGGAAATAGATTTCCTAATGTCCAGCCTACACCTCCCCCTCTGTAACTTCAGCCCATTGCTCCTTGTGCTGCCACCTGTCGCCACTGAGAACAGCCTCTCGCCATCCTCTTTTCAGGAAGCTGAAGGCTGCTAACAAATCTCCTCTCACTCTTCTCTTCTGCAAACTAAATAAGCCCAAATCCCTCAGCCTCTCCTCGTAGGTCATGTGCTCCAGCCCCCGAATCACTTTGTTGCTCTCCGCTGAACCCACTGCAATGCATCCACATCCTTTCTGTACTGGGGGCCCCAGAAGTGGATGTAACACTCCAGATGCCAAATAGAGGGGAATAATAACTTCTCTAGGTCTGCTAGAAATGCTCCTCCTAATGCACCTCAATATGCCAGTAGCCTTCTTGGTTACAAGAGCACATGGTTGACTCATATCCAGCCTCTCATCCACTGTAATTCCCAGGTCCTTTTCTCCTGCACAGCTACTTAGCCAGCTGGATCCAGCCTGTAACAGTGCTTGGGACTCTTCCTTTTCAAGTGCAGGACTCTGAACTTCTCCTTGTTGAACTGCATCAGATTTCTTTTGGCCCAGTCCTCCAATTCATCTGGGTCGCTCTGGACCCCATTCCTACCCTAAAATGTATCTACCTGACCTTCTAGCTTAGTGTCATCTGCAAATTTGCTGAGGCTACAATCCATCCCCTCATCCAGGTCATAAGTAAAGATGTTGAATAATACTGGCCTAGACCCGATCCTTGGTGCACTCTACTTGAAACTGATGGCCAAGCACACATCAAGCCATTGATCACTACCTGTTGGGCCCAACCATCTAGACAGCTTTCTAACCACCTTATAGTTCATGTATCTAATCCATATGTCCTTAACTTGCGGGCAAGAATATTGTGGGAGACTGTATCAAAAGCTTTACTGAAGTCAAGGTATATCACATCCACTGACTTCCCCATGCCCACAGAGCCTGTTACTTCATTGTAGAAGCTAATCAGATTGGTCAGGCACAACTTGCCCTTGGTGAATCCATGTTGACCACCCTTGATACTCTCCAAGTATGGGGCTTGGAAATCGAACTCTGAACCCTGATCCCGTATCAGGAAGATCTCTCCCTTTCAAAATAACAAATCGAAAGAGTACACGTGTAGACGCTCCACAGCCCACTCTTTCAAAGTACAGGTCCGCCATGGCGCCGGTCATCTGGAGTGCGGGGCCACTCCAGCCGGCAGCAGCGGGACTCTATGGTCCCTGTGTTTGGCTGCTTTAAAGCCGCACGCAAGCAGAAAACCCATGGCAGGAAGCTGAGAGCGTGCTAGGAGCAGCGTGCGCACGAGCGCCAGCCACATGCTCCAGCCTGGCCAGCAGCCAGACCCCCCCGTGAGTCCCACGGCCCCCCCCTGAGCCCTCTCCAGCCTCCCAGGGCTCCCAGTGGGAGAAAAAAAAAAAACGAGCCCCCTCCTGGATGGAGCGGGAGCTCCGGGACCTGCTTGGCCTCTGGCAGGACGAGAAAGTCCTGCGCCACATGGGCATCAAGTGGCGCAATGCCACAGCCTTTAGCCGCCTGGCAACAGGCCTCCGCACCAGGGGCCACCTGGAACGTACCCCAGACCAGGTACACTCCAAAATAAAAGAGCTGTGCCAGGGATATGCCCGAGCCAGGGACCAGGCCAGATGCTCTGGGACAGGTCCAGCGACCTGCCCCTTCTACCGGGAGCTCCGGAGTATCCTGGGGCCCCAGGAGAGTTCTCCCCTCATGGCTTTCCTGGACACCTCTGGGGAGCAGCTGCAGCGTCCGCCTGCAGGAGCTGTCGCTGGGCTTCCCTGGGCACAAGTGGGCTCTGCCGGGCAGGAACAGGCTGGGCAGCACTCGGCTCGTGCAGAGGGGAGGGCAGAGGGAGGGGCCCTTTAAAGGAGGCAGCTGGCTGTGGCCCTTGAAGGGCTTGTCGGCCATGGGACCCCGTCCGCAGCGTTTCCTGCCTCCCTTCTTTTGAAGGAGAGCTTGGAGCCGTGCGGACGCTCTCTTTCGAAAGACCAGGGCGGCACTTGGAAAGAGCGGATCGGAACGCCGATCTGAGAAACGGCGGCGGGGGCTCTCTTTCGAAAGACCAGGGCGGCACTTGGAAAGAGCGGATGGGAACGCCGACCTGAGAAACGGCGGCGGGGGCTCTCTTTCGATGGCTGCTTTTTCGAAAGCCGAACTTCGATTTTTGCCCTTTCGAAAAGACGCTTACGTGTAGACGCAGCTAATGAGTCCCAATATTCTGTGATGAGCTTTCGTGAAACAGACGCACTTCTTCAGATCAATCTCATTTCCAACACAGACTGACATTCATAAGTATAGAGGACCACATCGACACCGCTCTGTACCGGAAACCCACTGAGTTACACTTACCTACATACCTCCAGCTTCCATCCAGCTCACACCACACGATCCATCATTTATAGTCAAGCCCCTAGATACAATCACATCTGCTCTGATCCTACTGGCAGAGACCGAAAGCTACAAGATCTCTACCAAACATTTATAAAACTGAATAACCCACCGGGAGAAGTAAAAAAACAAATTGACAGGGCCAGATGAATACCCAGAAACCAGCTACTTCAAGACAGGCCCAAGAAGACCAATAACAGAACATCACTGGTCATTACCTATAGCCCCCAACTCAAACCTCTGCAATTCATCATTAAAAACCTACAGCCTATTCTGGATCAGGATGCGTCACTCCAGAAGGCTCTAGGTGACAGGTATCTCCTTTCCTGCAGACAAGCTCCTAACCGGACAAAGATTCTCACCAGCAATCACAGGCCACACCACAGTAATACTAATCCCGGAACTTTTCCTTGAAACAAAACTTTGCTGCCAACTTTGTCCACATATTTATTCTGGGGATACCATCACTGGACCTAACCATGTTAGGTACAAGATTAAAGGCACATTCTCGTGCACTTCCAGCAACATTATATATGCCATTATGAGCCAACAATGCCCTGCCACTATGTACACGGGACAGACTGGGCAAAACCTTCACCAAAAAATACATGAACACAGAGCAGACATCAAGAAACCCAATACACGTAAGCCATCCAGTGAACACTTGAATGGAGTGGGCCATTCTGTTAAAGACCTGAGAATGTGTGTCCTAGAGCATAAAGAATTTAAAAACAGCCTAGAGTGAGGAATTTGGAGTTCATATTCAAATTCGACGCATTAGCACATGGTATGAACAGAGACATCAACCACCTCACACACCAGGACTGCTTCCCTTCCTTTGATGCTCGCAATTATCTCAGGCAGGACAATTAACATTCTCCCACTCCTCACCTCCCTCCTTCAATCCTATTTGATTTGTCAGTTTTTATTGCTTTTTTTTTTTGGTCCACTCCACTTATAAATGTCAGTCTGTAATGGAAATGAGAGTGATCTGATGAAGCGGGTCTGTCCCACAAAAGCTCATCACTGAATAAATCATTTTAATCTTTAAAGTGCTATATTTCGGCTGCTTTGTTTTCTTGGAGTACAGACCAACACAGCTACCTCTCAGTTACTTCCCCGTATTCTGGGAGCTTGTTTTGGCACCTGGAAGTGCTTTCTGCAGGAATTATCCACAATGACCCTAAGATCTCTTTATTGATGGGCTCAGCGAATTTAGACCTCATTATTTTGTGTGTCTAGTTACACTTTTATTTTGGCATGTGTGTCACTTTGTACTTATGAACATTAAATTTCACCTGCTGTTGTGTTGCTCAGTCACTCAGATTTTGTGAGATCCCTTTGTCATTCTTCACAGTGTCCTCTGGGGCTTTAACCACTGCTTTTTATGTGCTGGGGTAGGTTGGGACACTATACCAGCCCCTTGGCAGCTCCAGCCAGGATCCCTGGCCAGGTGGCCCTACCAGCCCCGCAGCTGGGAGCTAGCTGGGGCACAGCACCCCACCAATAGCCCCACATGTGGGAACCCTGGCAGGGCAGGTGGGGGCAGTCGGCTGCATATCGGCTCATCTTTTACAAAAAAAGCACTGGACTTAACCATTTTGAGTAATTTGTATGACATGCAAACTTCGCCACCTCACTGTTTAACCCCTTTTCCCAAATCACTTAGGACTGTTTTGATCAGTTCTGGTCCCAGGACAGACAGTTACTTTTCTCCTTTCCTGCCCTTTGTTTCCTTTCTTGTACCTGGAGTATCTCACACAGAAGACCAGCTTCAAAAACTGCTGGATCAGTTCTCCAAAGCATGCAAGGACTTTGGGCTTTCCATCAGCCTAAAGAAGACAAACGTACTTGGTCAGGATGTTGCTGAATCCCCATCAATCAGCATTGACAACTATACGTTAGAGGTCGTCCACGAGTTCGTTTACCTCGGGTCCACCATCACTGACACCCTGTCATTGGACACTGAGCTAAATAGGAGGATCGGAAAAGCAGCCACAACTCTGTCCAGACTCAGCAAGAGAGTGTGGAATAACAACAAGCTGTACACTCACACCAAAATGCAAGTCTACTGAGCCTGCATCCTCAGCACCCTCCTTTATGGCAGCGAGACTTGGACCCTGTACGCCCGCCAGGAAACGAGGCTGAACGTCTTCCAATTGCGCTGCCTCAGGCACATCCTTGGAATATCATGGAAGGACAGAGTGACCAACACCGCTGTCCTCGAGAAAGCTGGAATCCCAGCCATGCACACCCTCCTCAGGCAGCGTCGACTCCGCTGGCTTGGCCACATTCACAGGATGAACGATGGAAGGATTCCAAAAGACATCCTGTATGGTGAGCTAGCCTCTGGCAAAAGACCTCCCGGACGCCCCCAGTTGCACTACAAAGATGTCTGCAAGAGAGACCTCAGAGAGGTAGACATCGAGCTGGACAACTGGGAAGATCTAGCAGATGACCGCAGCAGATGGAGGCAGGGGTTACACAAGGGCCTTCAGAAGGGCGAGATGAAGATCAGACAGCTAGCAGAGGAGAAGCGAGCGCACAGAAAGCACAAAAAGGACTTGCCAGACACCCACCACATCTGCAAGAGATGCAGCAAGGACTGTCACTCTTGTGTGGGTCTTCATAGTCACAATAGAAGCTGTAAATAAAGTCCTCAATTGAAACTTTAAAGGGCGCGATCCATAGTCTATGCAGACTGAAGGATGCCTACTACTACTACTACTACTACTGTACTTGGAGTGCCTGGCAATGCTCTTGCAATCAGCTAATGAGCCATAATTAATTTAATGACAACTCTTTTGTTCTCATGATCACACTCATCTCACTCCCTGCCCCCTACTTCCAGCTTCCAAACTCCTCCCTCAGCACTGTGTTGCCATTAAGAGCTTCGTCTGGGCCAGGGAAGTAGATATTAGGTATTAAATTTAAGGGGAGTAGCCCTCAAGTAGCTGATCAACCATGACAAAACAAGCCAGCAGTCCTGCAGCATTTTAAAGACTCAAAAAATAATTTATTAGGCAATGAGCTTTCGTGGGGCAGACCCACTCCTCCAGATCTGCAGATAGTAGTGATAGTAGTAGAAGAAGAAGTGGGTCTGCCCCAAAACTGATCACCACCATGTCACAGGAATGTCCCTGTCCATGTTGTTATGCACAGGGTTAGGTAAAACCTCCTGGAATCTAGTGGACATAACAGCCATGCTTTATGCAGGAGAAACTGTAAAAAGCAATTAAGCTCCTTTATGGAACAGAGGGATGAAAAAAGAGCCACCACCCAAAGCAGAGGCCATATACATGGCTGATTCAAAATCTGAACTGCGTGTGTGGAGGGGTTTGGGGAGGATCTGAATGCCACTGCAGGGGGGTTGGTGTTGTTTGAGAGAGCCGAACGTGCATGTGGGCGAGAAGCACAACAGATGGACACAAACGGTACGTCTACACGGCCGTAAAACTCGCACCGCTCAGCCCAGTGCCTAATGTCAGCTGACTCGGGCCAACCCAGATATAAAATAGCAGTGTATATGCTTGGGCTGGAGCATGGGCTCTAAGATCCCAGAACCTGCCTCCAGCCTGAGCCCACATGTCTACACTGCAAACCCTCCTGGCTCAGTGGCAGAGTGGAGGCAGGGATTAGAAAAAAAAGATAACAAATAACATACAAAAAATGGGGAAAATTGAAATACACAGCGATTAATACAAATTAGAAACTGGAAAATACAAAACATTGATAAGGGAAGCTAAACGCATTAGGGAAAACTTCAACTGGCAGGGCAAGTAGGGAAAATAATCATTTTTTAAAAGTATACTAGGAACAAAAAAAACCCCTAGAAATGGTTTTGGCCCATTATTATTGGTAAAATCGTGCAGAAAAGGTAGACGTGTTTGGTAAGTATCTTCTGCCTGTGTTTGGAAGGAAGTGGAATAATGTGCTTCTATAATATGAAGGTGATGGAGTACTTTGCAGTACATTAGTAACTAAAAATGATGCTGAACAACATCTGCGAGGGATAAACATTTTTCAAATGAACAAGCCTGGAAAACTTGCTCCCCTCCTAAAGATGTTGACTGAGGAGATCTGGTGCCCACTGCTACTAATTTTTAATAATTCTTTCAATACCAGGGAAATTGCAAAAGACTTGAACAATGTTAATGTTGTGCCAATATTCAGTGAGGCCAAACAGAATGACCTAACCAAAGGCCGGTTAGCCTGACCTCAATCCTGGAGAATAAAATGGAAAAACTGATACAGAATTCAACTGATAAAATTTTGAAAAATAGGAATAGGGTCAATGCATGTCAACATGGGTTTATGGTAACTGCAGAAATTTAGCTCATGCAAATCTTTATAAGGCATCTGATTTCGTACCACTCAGCGTTCTGATTAAAAGACGAGCCTCACGGAAGATCAGTGACGCACACATTACATCCGTTCTGAACTAGCTAACTGGCTGGTTTCAGAAAGTACTTGTCAAGGGTGGATGTTCATCACTGGGGAGGGTTTTCTAGTGGGCTCTGCAGGGATGGTTACTAGGCCTGAGCCTATTGAGCCTTTTTGGCAATGATCTGGAAATAAAGATAAAAATCACAGCTGATAAACCACTATTTGGCAAAAGGGCAAGTTATGTGACAGTGATGCTGTCTTCTGGTCCATTCCAGCCAAACGTGTTTTAATGCAGCCAAAGGCAAAAGTGTACATCGAGGAGAAAGAAATGCAGGCCCCACCTCAGAGTGGGGGACGGCGCCCTGGGGAGCCGTGACTGGAAAGGGTTATGGAGCTGGCCACTGAACACTAGAGCTGAGTGTGATGCTGTGGTGGAAATCACAGATGCAACCCTTGGATGTCTAAGCAGGCGGAAGGAGGTGCTTTACCTCTGGACGTGGCATTGCTGAGGCAGGGTGCTGAGTCCAGTCCCAGTGCCCACCTTTTTAAAAGGCCATTGAAAGTTTGCAGAGGGCACAGAATGGGCACGCCCAGGACTTTTCCCCCCGAAGAGGAAGGCAGACCAAAAGCTGACGGCCAGAAGCCGAAGCCCCCCTTATTTAAATTTGACGTTAGGCCCCTGTTTTTTAACCGGCTGGGTGATTCAGCATGGGAACAGCCTACAAAGACCGTGGTGAATTCTGGCCAGTACAGGACAGTCCTGCTGCATCAGAGGAATGCAAGTGCCTCCTGGATCAGTACCATCACGCTGGAGAAGCGCCAGGGCCCCGTCATGCCCGCCATTCCAGGAAAGGCAATGCCTTGTGACCCTGCACAGCTGGGGCACAATCCATCAGTGTCCCATGACGGGGTGTGCCGGCTCTGCAGCCTGTCGCTCAGCTCCTCACCCATTGCCATGAACTGCGCACTGACTGAAAGACAGTCTGCCGGCAGAGGAGACCAAGTGTCTGAGGGACAAGACAGCTGAGGGGCTCACAGGATGGAAGTATTCCTGGACACTAGGCCAAGATAAGCAAAGAGGAAGGATGTGCTTGGGGAGCACGTAGGTGGAAGAGAGGTGGCAACAGGCAGGATTAGCTGCTGTTAGACTAATAATGTCCTCTTGCCTGTAAGCAAATGGCTGGCTGCTCTCGATGGTGGGTGTAACACATAGGAAAAGCACCGTGAGGGTTGCGAAGACCTGGAGCGGTTGTGGTGAGTCACTGAGGCCGGAAAGGACTCTGAGGGGACCACCCTGTGATAGCCACCCCACTAGCAAAGGTATCTCCACCTTCCCTGCTGAGATCCCAGAGTGTTGCTGTCCCCTGCAAACACCAGCAGGAGTAGCAGGCCTGTAGGCTAGTCTGTGGCTGTACAGCCAGCCACGGCCTTTCCCCCACTCCTCCTGTTATGATCTGAGGCAGCAGTGTCCAACAGGAATTCAAAGCTCACCACACTTGTGCTAATCATCTTGAGGCATGTGTGCTGAATTCGAAGAGTGAGGTATGCGTGCACTCACCACAATGGCGCGTCCTGCTCGCCGCACACAACGAGTAGCAAATGCATTGGACAACGCAGATTTAAGGGCTCCAGGTAGCCCTAAAACGCAAACCTCACACCTCAGAACTCATGGAGCTCAATCGGTTTAGCTTCACAAAGAGAAGAATAAGGGGCGACTTGATTCCAGTCTGCATTTGTTGCCCTTTGTCTGTCTGAGGCGTTGCATCCTTTCCTGACTTGTCACAGTGCAATGGGGCCTCAACCCGACTGTGCCCCTGGGTGAACCCCAGCCCCAGGCACCAAGTCCAACCCTCCCGATAACAGACCCTGCTTTGCCAGGAGGGGCCCAAGCGGGAGAAGCAAGGGGGAGTGCCGGGCTAACGGCTGGGGAGGACACCTGTCCCTGGTTGAGCTCATTCTTGCTGGCACTGAGCGTGCATTCTGGGATTTGAAACACAGTACAAAAGCTCTTCCTGGGAAACAGGTTTCAACACGTTCAGCTTCTCAAGCCAGCTTTCAAAACCCTTGCTCTGTTGCACCTGTGCCAGCTGCCCTTGTCTCGTTTGGCTCCCAACTCCAGGCTGCATTAAGTGAGCTTTAGTAGCAACTTTAATCAGCCGGAAGAAAAGAAAAGAAAAGATGCTGAACTTCTGCCCGAATTTCTGGAGCCCCTTCCCAGGTAATCAGAGATGTCCTTCTCAGAAGGAAGAGCCAGCTGGTGCCTGTAGGGGAGAGTTTACAGATTCTCTGCTCTCTGCTGCCAGCGTCAAATGCAGCTTTATTTCTTTCAGACTCCATAACTTGCGGCAGGGCAGGGATGGAGCGTGCAGGAAGGCTGGGGTGTCCAGAATGCAGTCAAGCTGCTTGACAGACAGCTGTTGGGAAGCCACCTTGGGTTCCTGGATAGGTTGATAAGTCAGATGAAGCGGAGCCTCTGTTCTGCCCAGGAGACCCTGAGGCTATAGCACTTATTGCATTTATAGCACCTGTCTTCTGATGAGCCCAGGTGAAATATTAATGAGTTACAGCTCACAGCATAGCTCTGAGTATTGCTATTCTCATTTTACAGGTGGGGCAACTGAGACACTGAAGAGGGAAGTGACTCATCCAAGAGCTCACACAGCGTGAGTTAACGTCTGAGCCAGAAACTGAGCACCTGACTCCCAGTGCTATGTCGTAACCACAAAGCCATCCTTGATCCCAAGTGAAAAATGAGCCCTTCCCCGCTGCCAAAGACAATGGGGGAAGTGGGCTGAGGAACAAAAGCCTGGGAACTGGTGCTGCACTGCAGTCTAGTGAATGTCAAGGCAACCACACGCAGCAGCAGGACTTGGTGTTTCATGCCACAGTGCAGCCTCAGGCAAAGTAATCTTGCATACTCCCCCCACAGACTAATGCATGGAGCACAATTCAAGGGAAAGGAGAACTCTGCTCTGCAGTGCAGCCTAATGCAGCACAGAAACTAACGATGGCACGTAACCTATTGTTTAAATCAGCCACTGCACCAGATGAGCGGCGGGTAGCTAATATGACACTGATTTAAAAAAAAAATTCCTGGCCCAATCCTGGCAATTACAGGCAGTCAAGCCCAACTTCAGCACTGAGCAAACTGGGTGAAACTATAGGAAAGAGCAGAATTATCCAAACAGGAAGGAACACAATAAATTGAGGAAGATCATGCACGGCTTTTGTAAAGAGAAATAGTGCCTCAGTCGGTTAGAATTCTTGGGGAGTGTCAACAAGGATGAGTACAAGTGTACCTGGACTTTGAGAAAGCCTTTGACAAGGTCCCTTACCAGAGATTCAGAAGAAAAGTAAGAAGCTGGGGCATAAGAAGGAAGGTCTTCTCACGAATCAGTGCCTGGTTAAAAGGTGGAGACAAAGGCTAGAAATGAATGGTTAGTTTTCACAGTGGGGAGGTAAAAAATGGGTCATGAAAGATGTAGAGTGGGGCGAGCTAGTGGTCTCTTGAACATATTCATAACTGAGCTTGGAAAGTGAGAGAACTTTGTGGTGGCCAAATTTGCAGATGATACAAAATTACTCAAAAGAGTTAAGTCCAACAGTGACTTTGAATAGTTACAAAAGAATCTCAAAAACCTGGATGAGTGGGCAAAAAAATGGCAGATGAAATTCAGTGTTGATAAACTCAAAGTAATGTCAATTGTAAAACATCATCCCAACCACACAAAATGTTGGCCCCACACCTGCCTGTTACCTGTCTGGAAGCCAGAGAGCAGGATAGGGAGTATGAAAGCTGAGCCTAGCGGTTATCTGGAGGAGCCACACACGGGTCCTCAGCTCCCAAGCTGGAAGTCTGATGAAGCCAGGCAGGAGGCTGAAGACTGGCCCAGACCACCAAGCCCACAGTTAGACCTGACCAAAGAAGAGCTACAAGACGGGATGGAGGCCCTGCTGCCCAAGGAGGAGTCTGGAAGTGGCCCAGGGACAGCTGAGTCAGCGTGTTGTGGTCTGGATTCCCACTGGCTCCCGCGGTGCACAACTCTGCCACTGGTAGGCCCTGGGCTGGGGCGCAGTGGAGTGGGTGGACTTATGCCCCCTGCCACCTCCAGTCCGGGGGTGGAAGTCTCCACCTCTCACTGTTGTGGGCACATGCCTGTTTGTCTCCCCTCCATCTTGCGAGGAGTCCTGGCCTTTTGCTGCCCCATCCCCAGCTAGCGCCGGGACTTACGCTGTTGGAACTGTTGCTGCCCTGCCCTGAGTGAGGACCTGGGCTCACCTGGCTGTGGTGCTTGGCCCAACTGCTGGCCTGTGTCTCTGGACTATGGTCACCTGCCCTAAGTGAGGGTCAGGGCCCCGTCGACTGTCTGCTTGGACTGATCACAGGCTCGAGCCCTGGGACTAGTACAGTTGCTGAGACTGATTCTCCATAGGCAAATGCAGTTAGGTGAAGTGGCCCCTCACTGACCCAAAGGGAGGAGAGTCCCTCCCCAAACCCTGGTGGGCAGAGTTCCACCTCTGACTGGGCTCCACAGTCTGAATCAGCTGTTCCCACTCAAGAAAGAGATCTTGGAGTCACTGTGGAGAGTTCTCTGAAACATCTGCTCAATGTAAAGTGGCAGCCAAAAAAGTGAGCAGAGCATTAGGTAATAAAGCAGAAAACATTTATAATGCCACGATATAAATTCATTATCTAACCCCACCCTGAATACTGAATGCAGTTATGGTTGCTCCATCTCCAAAAGGGTATGTTACAATTGAGAAGAGAGGACAGAACATTCTGCAAGGGGCTGAAACGCAGCAGAATGGAGTGTGGGAGCAAAGGCACAAGAAGTAAGTGCGAGACGATGGAGATCTGGAGGTAGTAGGCAAGACTTAACAGGTGCTGATAGTTCTCTGGTGATGCACCACTATCCTGTTCTGGCACTTCCTAACTCCAGAATGCCTGACCTTGCAATCCTCAGGGCCTTTTCACATAGCTTTGTCTCTTTAATTTCCTAAATTGTTAGAAAACCAAACTGAACAAACAGAAGCTCAATCATGTGCCAACACATTGTCACCCACCTGGCTCATCAGCAGGGTCAGAACTTCCAGAGCCACTGCACAACCTCTGCTACTTGAGTGAATGGAGTAACTAACAGCAATAGTAACTAACTTCAATAGTAACTTGAGTGAATGGAGTAACTAACAGCAATAGTAGGGGCTTGGAAAGGGTCCCATATGGGGAGAGGCTAGAGAGACTGGGACTTTTCAGTCTGGAAAAGAGGCGATTGAGGGGCGATATGATGGAGGTATATAAAATCATGAATGGTGTGGAGAAAGTGAATATAGAAAAATTATTTACCTTTTCCCATAATACAAGAACTAGGGGACACCAAATGAAATTGATGGGTAGTAGGTTCAAAACTAATAAAAGGAAATTTTTCTTCACACAGCGCACAGTCAACCTGTGGAACTCCTTGCCCGAGGAGGCTGTGAAGGCCAGGACTCTATTAGGGTTTAAAAAAGAGCTTGATAAATTTTTGCAGGTTAGGTCCATAAATGGCTATTAGCCAGGGATAAAGTATGGTGCCCTGGCCTTCAGAACAAGGGCAGGAGATGGATGGCAGGAGATAAATCACTTGATCATTGTCTTCTGTTCTCCTTCTCTGGGGCACCTGGCATTGGCCACCGTCGGCAGATGGGATGCTGGGCTGGATGGACCTTTGGTCTGACCCAGTATGGCCATTCTTATGTTCTTATGTTCTTATGTATGTGCTGAATGAGCCAGCACAAGAGAGAGGAGACGCACTCTTTGCCATGAAGTTTCACAGGCACCTGCTGTCAGCAGAGGAATAGTGGAACTCAGAGATTCTTAGAATCATAGAATCCTAGGGCTGGAAAGGACCTCAAGGAGGTCATCTAGTCCAGCCTCCTGCTTCAAGCAGGATCAACCCCAACCAAGTCATCCCAGCCAGGACCTTGTCAAGCCAAGACTTTAAAACCACCACCTCTCTCGGTATCGCATTCCAGTGCTTCACCTCCCTCCTAGTGAAGTAGTTTTTCCTAATATACAACCTACACCTCCCCCTCTGTAACTTCAGACCATTCCTGCTCGTTCTGCCACCACTGAAATCAGTCTCTCTGCATCCTCTTTAGAGCCCCCTTCAGGAACCTGAAGACCCTTCAGTCTTCTCTTCTGTGAACTAAATAAGCCCAAATCCCTCAGCCTCTCCTCCTAGTCATGTGCTCCAGTCCCTTAATCATTTTTGTTGCCCTCTGCTGAACCTGCTCCAGCACATCCGGAGGCCCCAAAACTGGACACAATGTTCCAGATGTGGCCTCGCCAGTGCTGAATAGAGGGGAACAACCACTTCTCTAGATCTGCTCCCAGTGCTCCTCCGAATGCACCCCAGTCTGCCGTCAGCCTTCTTGGCTACAAGGGCGCACTGTTTACTCACATCCAGCCTTTCATCCACCATAACCCCTGGGTTCCTTTCTGCTATACTGCTGCTGAGCCTATCAGTCCCCAGCCTATAACAATGCTTGGGATTCTTCCATCCCAAGTGCAGGACTCTACACGACTCCCTGTTGAACGGCATCAGCTTTCTTTTGGCTCAATCCTCTAATTTATCCAGGTCGCTCTGGATCCTATCATCTGCCCTGCAACCTATCTATCTCTCCCCCTAGCTTAGTGTCGTCTGCAAACTTGCTGAGGGTGCAGCACAGTCCATCATCAAGGTCATTAATAAAGATGTTGAACAACACCGGCCCCAGAACTGAACCTTGCAGCACTCTGCTTGAAACCGACCGCCATCCAGATATTGAACCAGTGACCACTATCCATTGGGCCTGACTGTCAAGCCAGCTTTCTATCCATCTTATAGCCCATGGATCCAATCTCTACTTCCTTAACTTATGGGCAAGAATGTTGTGGGAGACTGTATTAAAATTGTTGCTGAAGTCTAGTTATAGCACATCCACTGACTTCCCCATGTCCACAGAGCCTGTTACGTCAGCGTAGAAGTTAATCAGATTGGTCAGTCACGACTTGCCCTTGGTGAATCTATGTTGACTAGTCTTGGTCACTTTCCCCTCTTCCAAGTGTTCCAAAATGGATTCTTTGAGGATCCCCTCCATTATTTTCCCAGGGATTAAGGTAAGGCCGACCGGTCTATTGTCCCTTGGATTGTCCTTCTTTCCATTTTTAAAGATGGGCACTACATTTGCCTTTTTCCAGTCATCTGGGATCTCTCCTGATCTCCAAGGGTCTTCAAAGATAATGGCCAAAGGCTCAACAATGACATCTGCCAATTCCCTCAGTATCCTTGGGTGCATTAAATCCAGACCTATGGATTTGTGTACATCTAGTTTTTCCAGTTCGCTCTTAACTCATTCCTTCCCCACCGATGGTTGCCCTCCACCTTCCCATACGGCATTGTCTAGCACTGTAATGTAAGAGCTGTCCTTGTCTGTGAAGACTGAGGCAAAAAAAGCATTGAGTACTTCAGCATTTCTTACATCATCTGTCACTAGGTTACCTCTTTCATCTAGTACGGCCCCACACCCTCCCTGATAACCCATTTATTGTTAACATGCCTGTAGAAACCCTTCTTGTTACCCTTCACATCCCTTGCCAGCGGCAGTTCCAATTGTGCTTTTGCTTTTCTGATTACTGCCTGGCATTCTCCAGCCATATGTTTATACTCCTTCTTAGTCAACTGTCCAAGTTCCAATTTCTTATATGCATTCTTTTTGAGTTTAAGCTGACTAAGGATTTCCCTGTTAAGCCAAGCTGGTTGCCTCCCATATTTGCATTTCTGGCTATGCAGTGGGATGGTTTCTCTGATTATAATGTCTGGGTTATTTTTGAGACTCTGGACAGCATAGCCTCGTTCTGTGGGGTCTCGCGTTGATGCCTGATTGCTGATGAAAACTTCAAGTTCAGAGAGTTAGTTTTTAATCATCTTTTGTTTATTGTAAAGGATTTTGATCAAGTGGCTCCTCAGTTTCTTAGAAAGCGTGTTGCACAGATGCTCGCTGTAGTTGGTGTAGTACGTTGATTGTAATGGGTTTTTCACTGTCAGTCGCTTGGGTACAATGTCCATTTTCTTGCATTTGGAGAGAAAGACGATGTCTGTCTGGATCTGGGCGAGTTTTTTCATGTAGTTGATGGATCTCCATTCCAAATGGCTGAATGTAGCGCCTTGCACTACAATATTGTTAACCTCTCCAGGTACCAACTCAGCCCAGCAGAAGAGTCTCTCTTATTCTGTAACAGCAACGAAGGGTCCTGTGGCACCTTATAGACTAACAGAAAAGTTTTGAGCATGAGCTTTTGTGAGCACAGACTCACTTCATCAGATGCATCTGATGAAGTGAGTCTGTGCTCACGACAGCTCATGCTCAAAACTTTTCTGTTAGTCTATAAGGTGCCACAGGACCCTTCGTTGCTGTTACAGATCCAGACTAACATGGCTACCCCTCCGTCTCTTATTCTGGGGTCTTTCTTTCTGCCCCACTTCCTCCACAAACTTAATACAATTCTGTGGTGACCTGGAAGCCTTCTTTCACTGGCTCCATCTAAAGGAATTCTTCCAACACACCTATGAACAACAGTCTGACTCTCTCGACCCCCCCACCAACACCAAAAGAAGAACTCTACGTGAACTCACTCTGACAGTCATAGTGAAAGTCTGGATTTCTATGTACAATGCTTCCGCAACCCTTCTCAGACTGACATTATACGCAAACAATGCCAAATGAGACACAATCTCAACTGTGCTGAATGCTATGCTGTCCAGATTCTTAAAAATAACCCAGACATAATCAAACCAGCTGACAAAAGAGGACACAAAGACGGATTACAAGAGATCAAGAATGCCATCCCTGATGTCACCAGAGCCAAATGGGTGTCTGACCTCTATAAGTTTGTTCTCACCCACAATTATTTCCGATCTGGGGACAATTTATACCTCCAGGTTAGTGGAACTGCTATGGCCCCATAATATTCTAATATATTTATGGCTGACCTGGAACAACGATTCCTCAGCTCTCATCCCCTATTAACCCTCCTTTACTTACGATACCTTGATGACATCTTTATGATTTGGACCCATGGTATAGAGACTCTAGAAGAATTCCACAGAGACTTTAACAATCTGCACCCCACCATCAACTTATGCCTCAACTACTCCATGCAAGAGATACATTTCCTGGACACTACTGTACAAATCAAGGATGGCCTGATCAATACTACACTCTACCAGAAACCCACTGATTGCTATATTTACCTACACGCTTCTAGCTTCCATCCGGCACACACAACTAGATCCATTGTTTACAGTCAAGCCCTTAAGTACAATTGCATTTGCTCTGATCCTACTGACGGAGACCAAAAACTAGATTGCTACCAAATATTCATAAACCTGAATTACCCACCAGGAGAAATAATGAAACAAATTGACAGGGCCAGACGAATACCCAGAGACCAGCTACTCCAAGATACATCCAAAAAGCGAATAACAGAACACCACTAGTCATTACCTACAGCCCCCCACTCAAATCACTGCAGCGCATTATTAAAGACCTACAACCTATCCTTAATCAGGATGCCACACTCCAGAAGGCCCAAGGTGACAGGCCTGTTCTCTCCTACAGACAACCTCCCAACCTTATGAGGATTCTCACCAACAGTCACAGACTATACCACAGGAATACCAATCCTGGAACTCTTCCTTGCAACAAAGCCCGTTGCCAACTGTGTCCACATATCTGTTCTGCAGATACCAGCACTGGACCTAACCAGGTTATTCACAGAACCATGGGCACATTCTCATGTTCTTCAGCTAACATCATATATGCCATCATGTGCCAACAATGCCCAGATGCTTTGTATATTGGACAGACTTCAAACTCTCTTGGACAGTAACAGAGAGAAAGCCATGCTAGTCTATATATGATCAAAACAAAAAAGCAATAAAGTAGCACTTTAAAGACTAACAAAATAATTTATTAGGTGAGCTTTTGTGGGACAGACCCACTTCTTTGGTCTGAAGACATGGGTCTGTCTCATGAAAGCTTCATCACCTAATAAATTATGTTGTTAGTCTTTAAAGTGCTACTTTACTGCTTTTTTGTTTTCTCTTAGACGAAGAATTAATGGGCATAAAACAGACATAAAAACACTCCTGACTCACAAACCTGTCAGCCAGCACTTTAATGGAGTGGGCCATTCTGTTAGGCTACATCTACACTAGCACACTACGTCGAAGTAGCCTATTTTGAAGTAAGAACATTGAAATAGGCTAGTTCGACGCGTATTGCCTACACATCCTCCGGGGCTGGTGCCGTTGACATTCAACGTCAAAGTAGCGACGGGGAATGTCGAAAGGAGCCGCCCCGGAAGGAAATGTGGAGCGTCCACACACACAAGGGCTCTTTGTCGAAATAAGGGGCCAGCAAAGCCTGCAGACGGGGTCACAGGCTGGACTAGCCCTTCTGGGGCAAGAGCAAGCCGCTCCCTTAAAGGGCCCCTCCCAGACACACTCGGCCTGCACAGCACGAGGTCCGCAGAGCCAACAACCGGTTGCATACCCCGTGCAGACAGCAGGGACCCCCAGCTGCAGCAGCCAGAAGCCCTGGGCTAAGGGCTGCTGCACGCGCTGACCATAGAGCCCTGCAGGGGCTGGACAGAGCATCTCTCAACCCCTCAGATGATGGCCGCCATGGAGGACCCCTCTATTTCAATGTAGCAGGACGCGGATCGTCTACACATGCCCTACTTCGACGTTGAAAGTCAAAGTAGGACACTGTTCCCATCTTTGGATAGGAATAGTGATTTCAACATCTTGCTGCCTAACGTCGATTTCAACGTTAAATAGAACACAGTGCGTATAGACGCGACGTGTGCTATTTCGACGTTGTGCCAGCTACTTTGAAGTAGCTGGTTAGTGTAGACGCACCCTTAATGACCTGAAAGTCTGTTTTTTACTGAAAAGGAACTTTCACAGTTGTTTGGAAAGAGAGGCTGTCGAACTCTCTTTTATATTCAAATTCGACACATTAACATGTGGCTTCAATCAGGATGACAATTTTCTAGCTCATTATAGCGGCTCTTTTACATACTTTTTACATACTTTGCTTTATCTCATTCTTGACTTCCCCCCTCCTTCTGCCCCTCTGCTCTCTGATTTGCTCACCTTGATAATAATTTTTCTGATTTGTCAACCATGATTACTATTGCTGGTTCTCTGTGCCTTAAATATTGAGTCTGTTCTGGTATGGCTATCATCTGAAGAAGTGGGTCTGTCCCACGAAAGCTCATCACCTAATAAATTATTTTGTTAGTCTTTAAAGTGCTACTGGTCTGCCTTTTTGTTCTGAAAATATATAGACTAGTACGGCTATCTGTCTGTTAAATATAAGGTGCTATCAGCTCCAGATGACAATCCCCATTTAATAAAGGACCTATATGTCATTGTTAGGATTCCCTTTGTTCCTAATATATATTTTTAAAAAATCCTTTTTAGTGTCCTTAACCCTGTCAGCTCTAATGTCTTTATTGATACGTATAGCTTCCCTTATCAAGAGTTTGACTTTCAGAACGGATTTTTTTGGCTCTCCCCTTCACCATTTCCTCACTACTTCACATACAAATCCTGCTTTCACTTCCCTTCTAATGAAGATGTTTGTTTAATCAAAGGGCTTCCTGAGCACCTAGTAAAATGTTCTTAAACAACTTCCAATTACTTTTCATATTTTTCTATTTAAAATATTTCTTCCAATCAATTTCATTCAGCCTTTTTTATTTTTATTTTTTTAATGTGGGAAAGTGGCCCTTTTAAAATGCTACTTGTTTATGTAAATACACACACAATTGTGCAAGTTATTAAATTACTACTCGCTCTCTCTCTTTTCTTTTTGCACATGATATATGCAATGAGGTCACGAGCACCATCAGCCATTAATTACTTAGCTAGGGGAATATTGAGTAGAAGTGATAAAGCAGGAAAGAGCTGCTACAAGGAATCAAGGTTCAGAAAACCTGCCTAATAGCAGAAGACTTAAGATGCTAGAACTTGGCAGCTTACCCAAGAGAAGTTTAAAAAGTGACCTCATCATGGTCTATAAGTGCCTCCCAGGGGAAAAGATTTCCTATGTAAGGGTACAGCAGGCAAAGGCAAAGCAAGAAGCAGTGGCTGGCTAGAAGCTAACCTAGGTAAGTTCAGAGCCAAAATAAGGCCCACATTTTTAACACAGGGGAATTAACCAGCGGGACAAATTGTCAATGGGGATGATCAATTTTCCGTCACACGAAGTCTGTAAATCCAGACTAAAAAGCATGTTCCGGCTCTACCAAACGCAACTGGGTTTGTGTTAAGCCAGACCTCAGACCTGATGATCATAATGGTGCTTTTTGCCTCGAGAATCTAGAATCATATGGCTCCATGCGCTCTTCCTCCAGCCCTCTTCTCCACCCCCTTCACTCTCTTTATCCTGTTTGGTACCTCTGCCAGCAATCACCAGCCCCAGGAGTTAACAAGAGGAGAAGGTTCCAAAATAGCCACAACAATTATTTGAAACCGTGAGACTGAAAAATAAAAAAAAGACATTGTGGCTTTAGTCTGTCCTCAGACTGGGTAACCTTGAGGCAATGCTGTCTGCTCAGCCGTATATGCAGGTATATGTGTATGGGAGAGAGACATTCATAAGGACATAAGAACAACCACACAGGGCCAGACCAAAGGTCCGTCTAGCCCAGTGTTCCATCCTCTGACAGTGGCTAGTCCCGGGTGTGTTAGGGGAGTGAACTGAACAGGCAGTCATCGAGTGAGCCAGCCCCTAAACCAACACACACCCTTCTGCCCAGGGGCTCATAGAGGGTCCCTCCCACGGTGGGAGATTTGTTCTGTCTCATTCTCCATGTCCCTTCCCTACTCAACCTCCTTCTCTGTTCACAAACTCTGCCCTCTCCTCGCTGTTCTCAGCCCAGCCCAGAGGAACAGCCTGCAGCCAAGCCCTTCCCCCTGCTTAAATGCAAGCCCAAACTCTGTGCCTGCCAACACATCTATCACCCAGCACCATGCCTGCTCCCTCAGTGTTAGAGTGCAGCACACAACTCAGAAGGAAGCACTGTGGCTCAGAGAGAGCAATAAGGGAATGTTCTCTCCTGCATCCTCTGAGGCAGAGGAGTGGCAGATCACTGGCACAGCTTACATGGGTCTCCAGGCCATTATGCTCTTACACCAATGCTACTGAATCAGGCCCAATAAGCAGCCCTCCTGAGTGGGAACTCGCTCTGGGAAGCATGAAACGTGGTGTAGCTAAGTGCAGGTTCTGCTCGCTCTCCAGATGTGCCTCACTGGGGGCAGCTCACACAGGAGAGATGGTCTGGAACTGGCATTTCTGCTCCTCAGGAAATTCTGACAATATGGGAACAAAAAGGCCTTTTGACTCTGAATGAAAAGTGAAAACTAAACAATGCTGTGAACTCTGCACCCCAATGTCCTAGGAAGGCGCTGTACAGGCACAGAACAAAGAAACGGCCCCTGCTGGAAGGGTTACACAGGGACAGATAGGTGAGTGCAAGGAAATGACACAAGGTGAGCCAGTGGGAGAGGCTGGGTCCTGACAGCACATCCTGCTGGCACTCAGAACTCCTGGCTTCTAGTCCTAGGTCTACCACGGACTCATGGTTACCTTGGGCAAATTGACTCTCTTCCCTGGCCCCTACTTTATCCAGAAGCAAACTGGGGATAATATTCCTGGCTCCCCCACAGGAAATCCTGGGGGTATAGAAGTGTAAAGGATGATACAGGTTGAACCTCTCACACCCATAATCCAGCATGATTTTAGTCAGCCAGACAACCACTTAACATGCGTATGGTCAAGTTTCCCACAGTCCCATAAAGTTTGTTTCCAGCCACCAATCCTCGCTCTCAGCGTTCTGTGCTGTCATTTAGCTGTAATTTACCCCTCAATGTCTTTTAAGAGCCCACTAAGCAATGGAGTGTTAGTAATGCTGCTAGACAATATTGACCTCCCATAAGCTGTGTCTACACGTGCACGCTACTTCGAAGTAGCGGCACTAACTTCGAAATAGCGCCCGTCGCGGCTACACGTGTCGGGCGCTATTTCGAAGTTAACTTCGACGTTAGGCGGCGAGACGTCGAAGTCGCTAACCTCATGAGGGGATCGGAATAGCGCCCTACTTCGACGTTCAACGTCGAAGTAGGGACCGTGTAGACGATCCGCGTCCCGCAACATCGAAATTGTGGGGTCCTCCATGGCAGCCATCAGCTGAGGGGTTGAGAGACGCTGTCTCTCCAGCCCCTGCGGGGCTCTATGGTCACCGTGTGCAGCAGCCCTTAGCCCAGGGCTTCTGGCTGCTGCTGCTGCAGCGGGGGATTCATGCTGCATGCACAGGGTCTGCAACTCGTTGTCGGCTCTTGTGCTGTTGTATCTTGCTGTATGTGTATGTTGTGTATGTTGTATCTTGTGCTGTTTAGTGCAAGTGTGTCTGGGAGGGGCCCTTTAAGGGAGCGGCTGGCTGTTGAGTCCGCCCTGTGACCCTGTCTGCAGCTGTGCCTGGCACCCTTATTTCGATGTGTGCTACTGTGGCATGTAGACGTTCCCTCGCTGCGCCTATTTCGATGTGGTGCTGCGCAACGTCGATTTTGAACATCGATGTTGCCAGCCCTGGAGGACGTGTAGACGTCCACATCGAAATAGGCTACTTCGATGTAGGCTTCACGTGTAGACGTAGCCATAGTCTGGCAAATTCTCTCATTCTGCACCGGTCAGGTCCTCAGAGTGCTGGCCTAGATAGGTTCAACTGGTAGTGTCAAAATACTTCATTTCAACTTTTATTGTCCAATATTTAAAATAACATATATGAGTATATTTACATAGACACAATATAATATACAAACATAGTAAAATGGTAATATTTTAGAATAACCTAAAAGTGTTTCAATATCTTTGAAGCTACATTTTTGACAGCAAACTCTTCTGACGAAACTTGCTTCTGTCAGCTCTAACATTTGGTCTGCTCTAAGCAGTCGGGGAATGAAGACGAAATCCTTAAGGCATCTTTCATTAAGGCTGTCTTTCACCCCCAGGCAAAGGATCTGCGAGGAGGTGCGGGTGCAGGAGAGGGTTCTGGCTGCGGGAAGGAGTGTCGGAAGGGGTGTAGGGTCTGGGAGGGAGCTGTGACCTGGGGCAGGGGGAAGGGTTTGGGTGGTGACCTGTGGCAGGTAGCTGTGGCGGGAGGGAGGTGCCAGAGTCACGCCCTGGCTGGGAGGTGCTTACCTCAGCGGCTCCCAGCCAGCAGCCCTCTGAGGCAGGCTCCTCACCTGCTGCAGCCCCGGATGAGTCAAGCTGCTCCACGTAGCCCTCTCTGCTCCAGACACTGATGGGATGAGGCGGCTTTGCAGGCTGCTTCTGGCCCACAGTAAAATCTCTGAGCTCCTATTGGCCAGAAACTGGCCAATGAGAGATGAGAGATTTTTGCTGGGAGGAGGGGCAGTGCCCAAAGCTCCCCCCTCCCCCTGGGGTTCAGAGCACAGAGCTATCTGGAGCAGGAAGCTGTTTAAAGCAGGGTAGGGCAGACCCACACTTTTTGAAAGTGACTTCCTGCTGTGTTCCTGAGGGTCCCAGTGGGGCTGACCACAAGCCAGATCCACTGGTTTTACAGCTCAGATCTGGCTTGAGGGCTGTATCTTGCTCACCCATGTATTAGGGCTTAAGCTTTTACGGGTGCATGTGTAATCAGAGTGCCGGGCTGGCTAGGTATGCAGTAAGGACTAGGGGTGGGGTTCCCCTGCTTGCGTACACACAGCCACAGAGAACACCCTGTCAGTCATGCTGGCTCATAATGAGAGCCCATCACCTTCTGGTGCAAGATCAGATTGTTCCTAAAGTCCACAGCCGACTTACACCGCCTCAGTTGGAGCACCGGTGCTTATACCCTACTGGCCCGTGTATGGATGGTAAGGGAATCCCATGTGGCCAGAAGGTGGTAGGCTGCAAGGGAATAGCGCACGGCCTGTCCAGCAGCACGAGCAGTTACTGATCCAGCCTGCTTTGCCCGGAACAGACGAGCCACCAAACCTCCGAACGTAGGGGCTAATGCCACATGCAGTGTCTGAGCAACGCAGCATGGACTGAAGCCATCGCTACATCGAGCTGCTGGGGTCTAACTTCCCCCAGGTTCTTACCACCTGACTCCCCTCTTGCACGTTAGCCCTGCTGAGGCCACTTTGGCTCCCTTCCAAAGTGCCAGTCCCCTCCATCACACGCTGTTCCAGAACAAGCTAGGCTCTGTGCAGCTGCGCCATACTTACAGCTCCTCCAGGAAGCGCAGGTGATGGAAGGCGCTGGGCTGCAGCTCGCTGATGTTGTTCATGCTCAGGTCACTAAAAGAGAAGGAAGACAGAAGTCTCTGATCAGTTACCTCGGGTGGCTTGCACAGCATAAACCAGGCTGTAAGAGGCCTGGGCTCTGCTGAGGGAGGCTACACCCTTGCCAAAGGCACCTCAGATCTGACATGGCAAGCGGAAACAAATTCCCAGGCTTCCAGGGAAAATATCAGTGCACAAAGCAGGATTAGAGATGTAATCACAGTAATTAATACTAAATACTCTGTAGCATCTTTCCTCCGAGCATCTCAAGCATCAGCCTGTTTATGAAGTGTGATTATGCCATTTCCACTTAGGGAAACTGAGACGATGAGCAGTTTGGAAGATTGTTTCTTTACACCCAGCAGTATGCTGTTCTAGCCGTTATCCACACTGCTCCCATCCAGGGGGTCTTGTCCAGGGCAGCAGCACATGGCTGCCTTGCAGAGGGGATAGCAAGTGACTGAAGGGGGAAAGAGTCTTGGTCTGCTTTGAAATGTTAACAGCTGGACAAAGGGTCATGGTGAAGACCTGGAATTAGCTCTGCACCTGGCGGTGGGGTCCATGTCCTACATTATAGACAGGTTTGGAAGGATTCGCTCTGTATATGTCAATGGAAGACCAAGAATATGTTGTGAAGACCAGGACTTTAACAGGGTTCAAAAAAGAACTAGATACATTCATGGAGGACAGGTCCACCAATGGCCGTTAGCCAAGAAGTGTGGGAATGGTGTCCTTGGCCTCTGTTTGGCAGAGGCTGAAAATGAACGTCAGGAGAGTGATCATTTTTTGTGATTTTCTGTTCTGTTCACTCCCTCTGGAGCCTCAGGCTTTGGCCTCGGTCAGAAGGCAGGTTACTGGGCTGGATAGACCTTGGATCTGACCCATTGTGGCCGTTCTTATGTTCCTAATGCCAGTCAATGCTGGTCTCACTGCACGCAAGCTGGTGAAAAAATATTTTCATTGATAACAGCTCAATGAAATAAGAAAAAAACACATCTTGGGGACATAGTCCAGCTTAATGGAAAAGTATTTACTTTGCATATGTTGAAAGTGCCTGACCCTACCATAATTTCCTACAACTGTGAAAATTTAAGTTAGTAAACACTAGAAAAATGCTTAAACATCAGTATTATCTTAGAAATAAATAAATAAAATTTAAATTCTGCCAGACCTAGATATGCAGAAAAAAACTGCTTTACATTTATCTTTTTTCCAGTTCTGTGGCTTCTGGCTGAGGCCTCATTTAGTACATGTTTAATATCTGACGCGCTCACTTATGAGGGAGAAGACATTCCACTGACTGACTGCTGTCTCAAAAGCTTTATAATATACTAGTCCAAGTTCTGGGCGCCGCTTGTACTCACGTTATCCCCCAGAAGATCCTGACATGTCATAGAACCATAGACTCCTGGGGCTGGAAGGGACCTCAGAAGGTCATCAAGTCCCACCCCCTGCCCAAAGCAGGACCAACCCTAACTAAATCACCCTGCACTTGCCAAAGCCTGGGAAAATGAATCAATGAGCTTGTGTAAGGATTTGACCCACTGATGTCAATGGGTATTTGTCTAGAGGAAGAGCTGCAGGGTTGACTCACTCCTGCTGTAATTATGTTGTGACATTCACAAAATCAGTGAAGCAAATGAGGTAGCAGGAACTGATGAAAGGAAGAGCCAGGTATGGTTGTGCAAACAGAAAACAGCCCCTGGCCTGGAGTGAGGGAGGATCTGGTTCCTGCTTTCCAGTGCCATTCCATGGACTCAGTTTGGCAGGGCAGCCCATATACACAGCTGTGTCACAGAAGGTAAGCTAAGAAGTTACCTGGGAAGTGTAAGTTCCCCCCCACCCCCCAACACTGGAATGGGCAATTACTGCCATTTTGAGCAACACAATGGCAAATCTGATGAGGTCCAACAAGGACAAGTGCAGAGTCCTACACTTGGGACAGAAGAATCCCAGGCACTGTTACAGGCTGGGGACCGACTGGGTAAGTAGCAGTGCGGCAGAAAAGGACCTGGGGATTACAGTGGTTGAGAGGCTGGATGTGAGTCAACAGGGTGACCTTGTCACCAAGAAGGCGAAGAGCACATTGGGCTGCATTAGGAGGAGCATTTCCAGCAGATCTAGAGAAGTTATTATTCCCCTCTACTTGGCACTGGTGAGGCCCCGTCTGGAGCATTGCATCCGGTTGTGAGCCCCCCTGTATAGAAAGGATGTTGCAGAGCGCAATGAAAGTGACTCAGGGATTGGAGCACATGACCTGTGAGGAGAGGCTGAGGGATTTGGGCTTATTTAGTTTGCAGAAGAGAAGACTGAAGGGCGACTTGATAGCAGCCTTCAACTTCCTCAAGAGGGCTCTAAAGAGGCTGGAGAGAGGCTGTTCTCAGTGGTGACAGGTGGCAGAACAAGGAGCAATGGTCTGAAGTTACAGAGGGGGAGGGGGAAGTTGGATAGTAGGAGAAACTCTTTCCCCAGGAGGGTGGTGAAGCACTGGAATGTGCTACCGAGAGAGGTGGTGGAATCTCCATCCCTAGAGGTTTTTAAGTCCCAGCTTGACAAAGTCCTGGCTGGGATAATTTAGCTGGGGTGGATCCTGCTTGAAGCAGGAGGCTGGATTCAATGACCTCCTGAGGTCCTTTCCAGCCCTAGGATTCTATGATTCTGTGGTAATAATTGGGTCTTCCAGAGCTAAAAGCAAAGTAAAAATACAGCTTGAGCAAGAGAGCCCAGGTCCCCTGCTGGATGGTAACAAACTCATATCCCCTATGCATGTGGGACATGCTCCACACATCAAGGGGATCAGGCAGCAGGCCCTGGGCCACTTCAAAAATTCCATATAAACTTTTTTTTCCAGTGGAAAATTAGATTTTCAATCAAATACCTTTGGTGGGAGAAGGAGAAAAGGGGCTTTCTCTTTGAGAAACTTAGCAGTTTGTAATGTTTCAGCCCCAGGGTTGTGGGTTTCAGCTGAAACCTGCCACGGACTGGAAAAAAAATGTCCAAATGGCTGAAACTGAAAAATATTTGTGTTTCGGTCCCTGAAAAATTTCAGTTTTGGGAGTGAAAAAAAATCAACATTTTCTCCTTAAAAAGTTTTTTCTAGTTTCAGACACAGCCTCTGTGCTCGTTAAGAGCAGCCGTGGAGATCTATCCGTAGGCCAGTGATGTTTTGCAAATTTTAAAAGGTCCCTTTTTGTCGCCCAGCAGAAGGTTACACTTGGGGGTAGGACATGGGACTGCTGAATCCTTTCCCAAGTCAGACACTGCTTTAGGTGGGGAAACAGAAGCACAAAGCAATGAAGGGATTTGCCCAAGGTCATGGTAGATTAGTGTAGAGTGCGGAATAAGGCTCCCGGTCTCCTGAGTCCCATCCCACTGCCCCATCACCTAGTCCATGCTCCATTGGCATCAATAATGTTACAGCAGAGATGGATCTGACCTCACTGTTGTTTAATCAGAAGCGCTGGAGACCAGCTCCTCGCGTCCAGGCACCTGGTGGCAGAAGCTGTGGTCCTGTTTCCTTTCTCCCACCAGCTGTTGAGCTACCGACTCTTCACATAACCATAAATAAAGCCTGAACTCATCCCTGGCCCCAGCCCAGCTAGTCTGGCCCTAGCCCAAAGCGCTGCCATTTGAGTGACACACATTCCTGGAATTTCTCACTCACTCTCTGGTACGGAAACCTTCCCTCCCTGAACCCTGCATCTGTAAAGGCAGATCCCAGCTGCTCCTGAAAGCCCTCCCTTTCCCCAGCATCGTTCCACAGCTGACTCCGCCCCATCGCCAAGAGCTCCGCTCACCTTCCGTCAGGCAGGTCTGTTGAGCAAAGATTTCAAGACAAGTCATTCAAAGTATTTGCCTTAAATGCTCTCAACTTGTGCGCACAGGAAAAGGAGCTGCAGGATTCAGAGAGTCAGGGCTCATACTTCACCTGCTCCCCCAAGGAAACTTCCCCTATATACTTTGATGTCAGTCTCCTTTCACAAACAGGCCCGTTCACCACTAGCTGGCCAACTGTTTTCCCCGAAGGACAGAAATACACCAGTCTCTTACTCCCCACTGACCCAGTGCTTCTCCACCCCAAGTAGACTGCTAAGACCAGGGCCAAGGGTTTTTAAAGCAGTGATGCCATCAGCCTGATGGGGCTGAGGGAGGTTTCACACTGGCAGGAGTTTCCTCTACTCCTGAAGATCTCTAATAAAGAGTGAATTCTTGCAGCTGCTGTAATGCTCTGAATGGCTGAGTCGGAGCAAGGCCGATTCTCCAGGAGCCCGGAGCAGCATGCTGCACAAGTCTGATATAAAACTGGCACAAGAGACCAAATCTAGGCCCCGTATAAGTGCCCGCCCACCCCAGTGGGAGTTGCACACACACTCACCACACGTGAATTTGGCCTCCAATGTTCAAGGGAGTTGCAAGGTGTAGATCTGCAAATATGGACTACAGGTCCACTGCTCCCACCAGGCCTGTCCTGGGGCCTCCTAGAAGGCCAGTCACCCGAGAGTCCAGAGCCGGAGCCTTCCTGTGCAGCAGTCACTGAACAGCAGGGATCAGCTCTTCCTACAGGGTTACTTGTACGTAATGGGATTAGGAATGCACCAGAGAGGGGAACCAAGCACCACTTGAAGGAAGATCAGATGGGCGCCTCTTTGTAGAAAGGGCAGAGCCAACCGCCCAGATCCAGCCCGGAGGCCTGCCCTTCCCAGGAGGTCACCTCTCGAGTGCAGTTCACAGAGCTCCGAAGCCACCCCTTGACCTCTGAGTTCAGCCACACCTCAGGGGCTGAGTAGGTTTAATGTTGTTAAGGTACAAGGTTGCCAGCACCTTGTCCTGCCCTCCTCCGCTCCTCTGCCACCTGGTGCCTTGTCCACTCCAGCCCCACCTCCACTGCTGCACACACCCCAGGCACCCACTGCCCACCCTCCTGATCAGTTCTGACTCCACCCACTGGGACCCACAGCCACCACAGGCCCCAAGCAAGGTGGGGGTAGGGCTCAGCTCAATGCCCCCAAAGGGGTAGAAGGGCCCAGACCGTGGCACCTCTTCTCTGCCCCCCACACCAGCGGTCCTGGCTCCACCCCACATCCAAGGCTCTGTCTCCATCCTGCCCTGATGTCCTCAGCACTGTTATGTCCAGTGAGAAGTGTCCGGTTCTGCACAGACCGTCTGGCTGAGTGGAGCACTGGCCCCAAGCTGAGGGGCAGAAACAGGCTTTGGGGCCTCACAGTGCCCCTGAGGGAAGAAGATGAATCACTCCCCACGTCCAGCAGGGCACAGCTTGTACTGGGGTTGAGGGGGCTGTGGGCCACGCACTTTGCATCCAGGCCCACCCTGCAGCCCCTGCAGCTCTCCTACGGCTCTAGCACTCACCCCTCTTGGCCGACCCCCTGGCACTCCAGCCGGGGAGTGGGACCAGGGCCCAGGCGCCTACCCTGCTTCACCAGGCACTCAAGCTGCCAAGCTCTAGCTCCGCACCTCCTGCCCACCTGGCATTCCCACCAGGGAGCAGAAGGAGCAGGGCTAGAACCCAAACCTGGACCCTGCTCCTGGGCTGGAGTGCCAGGCAGACGGGGGAAGTGGGCAGGCGCCTGCGCATGGACTCCGCTCTCCGGGTGCAGCCCTGGGGCCCAGGGTCTCCTGGCCAGCGTGTCCATCCCCAGTCCTGAGGCTGGTTGGCAGGCAGGTGGCCCCGTCCTCCTGACCCTCTCATCATTGCTCACCCACCTGAAGTCGCGACCCACCCAAGTGCCCCCCTCCCACCTCTATCACTGGCTTCCAGTCCCGTGCAGGTCCCAGAGGGCAGGTCCAGGGCAGGCACTGAATGGCTTGGCCAACTCGAGCCTCACTGCTGATTTGAGATGCTCCCAGTGTACGGCCATGGGAAGCCTTGTTAAGCAGGCTGTGATGGAGCTGGCCATGACACGGGGAGGTGTGTAAATGTCAGGGGTTCTCTGGGCCCAGTGTCTATCTGGGACAGATCTAGAGAAACTCTGAACAGCTGGTACAGCCCACAGGGCTATGGGCCTCCCTCCTTCTCCTTTCCAGGCTGCCTGCCTGCATTGCTGCTCTGGGTGCAGGGGGGAAGCCAGCTCTGCAGGACCACTACTGTCCCCTGTAAGCAAGGGGCAGAGACGAGGAGGTGGAGCCTGGACTCTGCCCCACCCCTTCACGTTTGGCAGAGTTGGCAGCACATGGGAATAAAATTAGCCAAAGAAAACAACTGAGGCAGCTGAACAAGCCCCGTGATTGTGCCTGGTGGTTTCTAACAAGAGCATCTGTTCGCGGAAATCTCCACCTCTGCTGTTGCTGGAAGGGTGATGTTCCACGGATTCACCATCCAAGGCTGGTGCACCAATGGGCTTCCACCAAAGGCTGGCAGCCGTTCCAGGTCTGTGAAGTTACTCATTAAGGCTCTTGGGAGGCATTTTTGCGTGTGTGAAAAATGTCAGCAATGCAACCATTTGACATTCCCCAAAATAAGCTGCACTGGCTCACAAAGTCACAGCATATTTGTTAATATTATGCCAATCTCACCCTCTGCTTAGTCTCCAAAGACCAGTGTAGCTCACTGTTCCCAGCCCATGTGCTCCAGGTTTCCTTAGAGAAAGGCCCTTGATGTGAATTCCCACACTTGGTCCCTGTGGCTTGGGCCCAGCAAATCCTGAGCACCATGGAGCAGATTCAGCCCTGCGGGAACTCGACAGCAATCAGATATGCTCCACTGAGGTGCTCAAAGGGGTGAGTGAAGTTGAGTTCCTTAGTCGGCAGACCTAGCAGCCAGCCCTGCTGATGTTCCAGGAATCATGATGAGCTTACCAGCTCTGTGGACATGGGGAAGTCAATGAATGTGATATACCTTAACTTTAGCAAAGCTTTTGATACAGTCTCCCACAACATTCTTGCCCATACTTTAAGGAAGAACAGATTGGATACAGGGACTGTAAGGTGGATGAAAAGCTGGCTTGACAGACGGGCCCAATGGGTAGCGGTTAATGGCTCAGTGTCTGGTTGGAGGTCGGTTTCAGGTGGAGCGCCCCAAGGATCAGTTCTACAGCCAGTACTGTTCAATATCTTTATTAATGACCTGGATGACCGGATGGATTGCACTCTCAGCAAATGTGGAGATGCCACTAAGCTAGGGGGAGAGGTAGATACATTGGAGAGTAGGGATACAGTCCAGAGTGACATAGACAAATTGGAGGATTGGGCCAAAAGAAATCTGATGTGGTTCAACATGGAGAAAGGCAGAGTCCTGCACTTGAGATGGAAGAATCCCAGGCACTGTGGGGACTGACTGACTAAGTAAGAGTGCAGCAGAAAAGGGCCTTGGGATTACAATGGATGAGAGGCTGGATATGAGTAAACAGTGTGCCCTTGTAGCTAAGAAGTCTAACAGCATGTTGGAGTGCATTAGGAGAAGCATTTCCAGCAGATCTAGAGAAGTTATTATTCCCTCCTACTTGGCACTGGTGAGGGCACATCTCGAGTATTGCATCCAGTTCTAGGTCCCCCACTACAGAAAGGATGTGGATGTGCTGGAGCAGGTTCAGTGGAGGGCAATGAAAATGGTTAATGGCTGGAGCACGTGACCCATGAGGAGAGGCTGAGAGATTTGGGCAGAAGACTATGGGGTAATTTGATAGCAGCCTTCAACTTCCTGAAGGGGGTCTCTGAAGAGGATGGAGAGAGACTGTGCCCAATGATGACAGATGGCAGAGCAAGGAGCAATGGTCTGAAGGTACAGAGTGGGAGATGTAGGTTGGATATTAGGAAAAACCATTTCCCTAGGAGGGAGGTGAAGCACTGGAATGTGTTACCTAGAGAGGCAGTGGAATCTCCATCCCTAGAGGTTCTTAAGTCCTGGCTTGACAAAGTCCTGGCTGGGATGACTTAGTTGGGTTTGACCTCCTGAGGTCCCTTCCAGCACTAGGATTCTATTAATCATGACACTTCGCAGCAGCCTTGGGTCCGACAGCTGCTGTGAACTGGGAAAGTTGCTTTACCGAAGTCAGAGTCCTTGCACTGAAGTTCAACTCCATGGCAGTGGAATCGGAATGAGGCTTTATTATGAATACAAACCTGCGAGACAGCCCATCATCAGAGCACTTCCTGGGACACTGACTCCAGTGTTTCTATACAAGACCTGAGCTGCAGGCACCAAGCCTTCTTTTCCACGAGGGCACAGCCAGCAACACAGCAGTGACACTGATTTACACCAGCTGAGGTCTAGCCCACAGTCTCACCATCTATTAGTTTTATTCTTTATGCGTCTTATGGGAGCTGCTTGGAGCCCAGTTCCTGGAGCAGTCCCCACTTGTGCACAGAACACAAATTCCAGCCAAGCCCAGCACAAGATGAGGCAGGATGTGGGTACAGGCAGAGAAAGAAACCCAAGGAAACCATGAGACTATCCCAGCTAGCAGGGCAGGCAGGGGTTCAGCACACCAGCCAGTGCTGAGTTTTTTGCTGGTGTCTGAGCTGAGGAGAGAGTTTGGAGGGATGTGCAGGAGAACCACAGTGTGGCGATGGGGAGGTTTATGGGGGGCAGCATGGGAGAAAGCACGAAGGCACCTGCTTGGAAACAAGTGAGTGGTAGTAGGGATCACGGGGCTGTCTGAGGCAGGTGCTGAGGTTTCCATAGTAAACGAGAAGGGTGAGGCTAGGCAGGGTGCAATGGAGAGGGCCATGCAGGGCCTGGAGAGTGAAACAAGGGACAAATTAGAGCATCTCTGCTGAAGAAACGCACTCTCGATTGTTCTAGCACAAGAACGAGGTGTCCCTCTTCTGTTGTTGATCCTGGAGCTGTGATACTTCTGACAGCAACAGCTGTGCTGGTGTGGCTGAATAAAACATTCTGCAGGTCAGTTCTCTGTCTATGACACAACCCACTGATGTACAGGGTCTGCTCCCCAGTCCAGCAGGCCCTGTTGGCTCTGTCCCTATGTGAAGGTGTGTCAACAGGTGTGTCGAGCTCATGTGTGCCGCATGATCACTGTGACTCCAGCAGCCTTTGCTCCTGTGGTTGTTATTTGGTATGCTAGAAGATGTTCAGGGCTGCCGAAAAGTGTCTCTTTGCCCTACAGACAATCACATTTCTTGTTAAAACTGATGGGCTTACTAAACACCCTGCACAAAGAAGAACAGTGCATGCCAGGGCCAAGGCAGAAGTCCAGTGTAAAACAAGGACTCTGAAAAACCAGTGGTGGACTGAGAAGTCATGAAAACTCTCGCAGACATCAATAATACAAGAGGTTTCTCCAATGCTACCAGAGCAGGTTATGGACTGAGAAACCATGGCATTAGTCCCCTGAGATCAAAGGATGGTGCCCAACTCTTGAAAGACAATGAAGCCGTTGTTTCTTTCTGGAGGGTGCACTACAATGAGCTCTTGACCCACCCCTCCACTGTGGTCCTAGAATTCCTTGATCAAATCCCTCAGCAACCACCTAGAGATGATCTTGTAACACTTCCTACCCTGACTGAGGTCCAACCTGCCATCAAAGCGATGAAGTGCAACAAGGCAACCGAACTAGATAGAATCCCTACTGAAGTCTTCAAAGAAGGTGGGAAAGAGCTCCACCTCCTGATTCTCAAGATCCGGGGTAGGGAGCAGATCGTTAGCATCTTCAAGAAGTGTGACAAGTTGGACTGTGGAAACTGTCATGGCATCTCCCTCCTGGCAAGGGCAGGGAAACTCTTAGCTCGAATCCTTGCAAACCAGATCCTGCCACTCTCAGAAGAAATTCTCCCAGAACCTCAGTGTGGCTTCTGACCATGATCTTCACTTCCCTGGAACTGCAAGAAAAATGTGGTGAACAAAACCAAGCCTTATAGATGAGTTTCATTGACCTGACGCAAGCGTTTGACTCAGTCAGTTGTAGCATTTTGTGGCCCATCCTCTCAAAAATTGGCTGCCCCAAAAAATTCCTTAGCAACATGAGGCTGCTTCACGACAACATGACTGCCACAGTATCAAGAAACAACGGATCCCAAAGCGACCCCTTTGATGTCAAAATGGGAGTCAAACAAGGCTGCCTCATTCCACCATCACTGTTCTGCATCCTCATTTTCATGATTTCATTAATGGCAAATTTCCAGCTGGCGTGAAGATTGTCTATAGAACGGATGGGAAGCTTTTCAATCTCAGGAGACTGAAGGCTAAAAGCAAGACCTCCATGACCTCAGTCATGGAGCTCTAGTACTGTGATGACAATATGGTTGCTGCTTCTTCTTCCACAGACCTTCAGACCATCATTAGCGCCTTCACTGATGCATACAAGAATTTCAGCCGCACATTGAACATCAAAAAGAACAAGGTGCTCCACCAACCCTTGGTGGATGGGACAATCTCTTGTACCTTCTGTTGAAGTCAATGGGAAATTGCTGGAAAATGTGGAGCGCTTCCCGTACCTTGGAAGCCATCTTTCTGCTAAAGCTGACACTGATATGGAAATCCAGCATCGTCTGAGCCGTGCAAGCTCTGCTTCTGCCTGCCTGAGACAAAGGGTCTTTGAGAACTTGGACGTCTATCCGAAGACAAAGTTCCTTGTACACTACACAGTGGTTGTTCCAACACTACTATACGTGTATGAAACCTGGACAACATACAAGTGTCATTTGAAGGCACTTGAACAATATCATCAACACTGCCTCAGGAGAATCTTAAACATTTCTTGGGAGGATAGGTGTATGAACACTCGCATCCTGGAAGAGTCGAACATGACCAGCATTAAAGCCATTATCATTCATCAACAACTTCTCATGACTGGTCACGTGGTTCGGATGTCTGATCAGCACCTCCCAAAACAGATTCTGTTTCCTGAGTTGGAGGAAGGACAGAGGAGCATTGGGGCCAGCAGACACAATATAAGGACGTGCTGAAGGCACACATGAAAAAGTGCAGCATCGGTGTTGACACTTGGGAGATCCTTGCCCAAGACCATCCCCAGTGGAGAACGGTAATCTGTGACAGGGTGGTGCAATCTGAGAGGTCCTGCAGCAGCACAGACAAGGAGGGGCGGAGAAGAAGAAAAGAGCATCAAAAACTGCCACATGCAGCTCCAACAGCTACCACCCCCTGTCTCTTCTGTGACAAGATCTGCAGCTCCAGAATCAGGTTGATCAGCCACCAATGAACTCACAAATAGCAGGGTGACATGAAGATGTTCTACACGTTATCAAGCAACCACCAATTAGAATTAAACATTTCTTTGAAGCTAATTGGGAAGAGCAATTAAATTCCCCAGGATGTAGTGATACCTGAGAAGAAGAAAAGCCACTACCCAATGCAATAGTGTGTATTAACAGAAGTGCAATCAGAAGACGAATTGTGAGGACTCAGAGATTTCTCTGAGACTAAGGCAGGAGGGAGGGTTTGATTGGTTGGAGCTGCGTGCATTAGGGCCTGAAAGGGAACAGAAAGCAGCAGTGAGAGTGAGCAGAGACAGAGTTCTCACAGGCACTGGACTGGCTGAAGAGACAGACTCGGAAATGGTGAGCAAGGAAACTACCTGTTTGTTTTCATTGTGCTCAGGGGGTCAGGACTCTCAGTGTGTTCATTGCAAATACACTGAATTACACCGAACTAATAGTTGCGTCCTCTCATCAATTTCTCCTGACAAAAATGACCTCACAGTAACAGTGCCAGTTTCTCCAAAGAAACTCAGGTCAGATTTTCAAATCTTCAGTTCCAGACTTGCCCTAGTAGTGTAGAAAATCATGACCAGCATGGAGGAAGTAAATGAAGAAGTGTTATTTACTTCTCACAACACAAGAACTAGGGGTCGGCCAATGAAATGAAAGGACAGCAGGTTGAAAATGAACAAAAAGCAGAATTTCTCTACATAATGCACAGTCCCCCTGTGGAACTCTTTGCCAAAGGATGTTGTGAAGGCCAAGGCTATAACAGGTTTCAAAAGAGAGTTAAATAAATTTATGGAGGACACATTCATCAATGGCTTTTTATCCAGTATGGGCAGGGACAGCCTCCCTAGCCTCAGTTTTGCCAGAAGCTGGGAATGATGGATGACTTGATGATTACCTCTTCTGCTCATTCCCACTGAGACACATGGCACTGGCCAATGGAAGAAGACAGGATAGTGGGCTAGATGACCTTTATGGCCCAATGTGCTCATTCTTATGTCCTTAATGTACTAAGCCCTTCTAAACATACAGCCCCAATTGAGGATGCTGAGTCCCTGGGAATCTGTACCTCAGAAGGTAGCTTGCCCAGGACCAAGGGGGCCAAGCACTTTTCAGTATGACTTAGGGGGAAGCTAATGAGATATAATGTCTGGGAGGAAGAAGATGTTGTTAATTATCCATACTGTGCTAGGTGCTGTACAATATTTATTAGATGTGTTACGGTAGCACTTAGGAGCTCCAGCCAGAGATCAGGAGCCCATTGTATCAGGTGCAAATAGACACAAAACAAAACAACAGCCCTAGCCTCCAAGAGCTCTGATGTTGGACTCAGTCCCATGAGATGGTGAGTCACAGCTTTCATCACCTTAGGACATCTTGTGTTGATCTGCAATGGAATGCATGCCACAGTCTCCCTAGAATGATTCCGAGAGGTGCCGTCAAAACAAAAAAGCAGTCCAGTAGCACTTTAAAGACTAACAAAATAATTTATTAAGTGATGGTCTTTAAAGATCTACAACCTATCCTTAATCAGGATGCCACACACTCCAGAAGGCCCTGGGTGACAGGCCTGTTCTCTCCTACAGACAACCTCCCAACCTTATGAGGATTCTCACCCACAACCACAGTCTATACTGCAGGAACACCAGTCCTGGAACTTTTCCTTGCAACAAAGCCCGCTGCCAGCTTTGTCCACATATCTATTCTGGAGACACCATCACTGGACCTAATCAAGTTGTTCACAGAACCACGGGCACATTCTCATGTTCCTCAACTAACATTATATATGCCATCATGTGTCAACAATGTCCAGGTGCTTTGTATATTGGACAGACTTCAAACCGTCTTAGACAAAGAATTAATGGGCACAAAACAGACATAAAAACACTCCTGATTCACAAACCCGTAAGCCAGTACTTTAATGGAGTGGGCCATTCTGTTAATGACCTGAAAGTTTGCATCTTACTGAAGAGGAATTTTCACAACAGTTTGGAAAGAGAGGCTGTTGAACTCTCTTTTATATTCAAATTCAACACATTAACATGCAGTTTGAACTGGGACGACAATTTTTTAGCTCATTATAGCGGCTCTTATGCATACTTGGCTTTATTTAATTCTTGACTTCCCCCACCCCCGTCTTCTGCCCCTCTGCTCTCTGATTTGCTCACCTTGATAATATTTTTCTGATTCGTCAACCTTGTTTACTATTTTTGGTTCTCTGTGCCTTAAATATTGAGTCTGTTCTGGTTTGGCTATGATCTGAAGAAGTGCGTCTGTCCCATGAAAGCTCATCACCTAATAAATAATTTTGTTGGTCTTTAAAGTGCTAGTGGACTGCTTTTTTGTTTTGATAGTACATAGACTAGCATGGCTATCTCTCTGTTCCTAGAGATGCAGTTCAGCTACTTGCTGGATTTCCATAAAATTCCTCTGGCTGTCCTATAAGATGGATAGAAAGCTGGCTTGATGGTCAGGCCCAATGGGTAGTGGTCAACGGCTCAATATCTGGATGGCGGTTGGTTTCAAGATGAGTGCCCCAAGGCTCAGTTCTGGGGCCGGTGTTGTTCAATGTCTTTATTAATGACCTGGATGAAGGACTGGATTACACCCTCAGAAAATCTGCAGACGACACTAATATAGGGAGAGACGCAGATATGTTGGAGAGTAGAGATAGGATTCAAAGTGACATGGATAGATTGGAAGATTGGGCCTAAAGAAATCTGATGAGGTTCAACAAGGAGAAGTGCAGAGTCCTGCACTTGGGATGGAAGAATCCCAAGCACTGTTACAGGCTGGGGATTGATGGGCTAAGCAGCAGTAGAGCAGAAAAGGACCTAGAGATTATGATGGATGAAATACTGGATATGAGGTAACAGTGTGCTTTGTGGCAGACCCTTACTTGGAAGCTTCCGGAGCCTTCTAGAAGGTCAGTATACTGGGTCCTATTTGAAGACCAGGGAGTGGGCGGGCGCAGCTAAAAGGCCCCTCTTAATAGAAGAGGAAACCCATTAAAAAAAAAACATGGCCCCAACAGAGTGCAGGGGATGACTAAAGAGAAAACAGGGATGGGAGTGGGGGTCAGAGGTGTAAAACAAGGGAACAAGAAAGGGACACTGAGCAGAGAACCCCGGACAGTGCCCACTGCCCCTTGAAGGAGTCGAGAGAGCCAGTGGACACTGCCCAAAGGAACTCTGCCTGGATTCGTGAGCGGAGGGAGGAGCGGAAATATGCCCCACAGTCGCAGGCCTCCCCTCCCCGGCCAGCCTCCTCTCTCGGGTGTTATAAATGGCTACTTTGGCCATAGCCAGGAGGAGGCTGACAAGGCGGTCCCGTGACTTAGTGGGGCCACGGATAGGGTGTGCCAGGATAAGAAGGGGCGGGGAAAAGTGCAGCCAGAACCTTAGCAGGAGGTTCTGGAGGAGCCAGAAGAGGGGCTGCAACCTGGGGCTTTCAATGTAAATGTGCGCCAGGGGCTCCCTCGTGCCGCAAAAGAAACAGGTGTCCGGAAGGGGGGTGAACCACGCCAGGTACACGCCCGTGCTCACCGCCCCATGAGGGATTCTCCAGCCTATGTCCCCGGCGGGCCGCGGGACCAGAGTAGAATAAAAGCTGGCCCACTGGGGCTCCCCACCCTCCGAAGATGGTAGAAGGTCCCGCCACTTGTGATCTGGGCGGGACATGAGGGTGGGGAAGTGAAGCGTGTGACGCACAAGTGTGTACAGATGATGTCTGGGCGCGGTTCGAAAGGGGACCAGCTGCAAGGCATGCAGCCAGCTGGGATGATGCGGGGCAGGGGGGCGGGAAGGCTCACGGAGCCAGGGGTCCACGGAGAGATCTGGAGGGCCAGGAGTGAGAGGGGGGCGAGGTGCACCCTCTCGCAGGACTCCGCATAGGTAGACGTGAGCAGCGGGTGGCAAGGCAGCCTTCACCTCCTCGAGTACGCGCCAGGGAGAATGTAGGGTGGAGAGCCCCATGCGCCGGGCGAGCACCAGGGCCTCCATCCAGTCTCCCTGGTCATAGTCCAGGAGGTCTCCAACCCTGGTGATTCCACCGAGGACCAGCCTCCGGCACACCACGGGGGACTCCACCGCCTGCACACGGAAGTACGGGTTGTGTAGCAAGGGCTCTGCGAGGAGGTCTTCCCCTGCGGCAGCCCCTAAAGACTTGGAGACCGCCAGCAGCTGCCAGGTGCGGAGGAGGTCCTGATGGAAGGCCGGCAGCTCCGAGAGGTCTCACGGATGGCCTCTGAAAGGCAAATAAAGGAGCTGCCAGTCGTTTCGGAGCCCTCGGAAGTGACAGAGGAAAGTGTGCACCAGCGTGCTCCACGCCGGACTATCTGCACTATTGTTGTTAAGCAGTCCCTGCAGGGCCCGGAGGCAGAAGACATGGACCCGAGTGCATAGGCAGGTCAGGCCCTGCCCTCCTTCCTCCGGGGGGAGATGGAGAAACCCTGCAGGGACCCAGTGCAGTCCTGGCCAGAAGAACTCCAGAACTACCTTCTGGAGATGGACCAGGAAACCCAGGGGTGGGACAAGGGAGTTGAGACGGTGCCAGAGCATGGACAGGACTAGTTGGTTAAACACCAGTGCTCTCCCTTGGAGGGAGAGACACTGGAGCAGCCCCGTCCACCTCTGCAACCGCTCAGCCACCCTGCCCTCTAAGCCCTGCCAGTTTTCCAGCGGAGAGGGATGTGTGGCAGATAGAAAGATGCCCAGATAGGACAGCGGACCCCCACTTCACCGAATGGCCTGAAGCACAGGTCAGAGGCGGCCCGCCTGCCACCCAGTCCCGACCACCAGGCCAGAGCTCTTGACCCAATTGACCCGGGCAGAGGAGGCTGCCAAGTAAATGGCTTGGCAGGCCTCCAACCGTGCCAGGTCTCCCAGGTCCTGAACCATGAGAAGCACGTCGGCGGCATACGCCAACAGGACCAGCCGCAGCCTCGGCTCCCAAAGCACCAGTCCCGTCAGCCTTTGACAAAGGAGACAGAGAAAGGGCTCGATGGCCAGGGCATAGAGCTGTCCTGAGAGTGGGCAGCCTTGTCGTACTCCCCGTCCGAAGCTGACCGGAGTGGTCAGGGTCCAGTTGACCTTGACCATGCACTCCAAGGCAGCGTACAGCACCTGGAGAAACCCAACAAAGTGGGGTCCGAAGCCGAAGGCCCGCAGGGTGCCCAGGAGATACCCATGGTCCACCCTGTCGAACGCCTTCTCCTGGTCCAAGGACAGGAGGGCGAACGACAGACCATCCCTACTCCCGAGCTCCAAGAGATCCCGGACCAAATAGAGATTGTCGAAGATGGTGCAGCCCGGGACGGTGTAGATCTGGTCGGGGTGGACCAAGTCCTGCAGCACGGACCCCAAGCGACAGGAGATGGCTTTGGCGATTATGTTGTAGTCCGTGCTGAGGAGCGAGATGGGACGCCAGTTCCGAAGGTCACGGGGGTCCCCCTTTTTAGGCAACAGGGTGAGGACAGCCTGCCTGCACGACAGGGGGAGGACCCCACTTTGCAAGGACTCAGCCCAGACGCTGATCAGATCTGGGCCAAGGACGTCCCAAAACACGCGGTAAAACTCCACGGTCAGCCCATCCATGCCAGGGGATTTGTTGGTGGGCATGAGACGGAGGGCTTCCGAGAGCTCAGCTAGAGTGAGAGGAATCACCAGCCGGTCCCAGTCGACCGTGCTGACCGAAGGGAGTTGGTCCCAAAGCACCCTGCAGGCGTTGGCGTCAGTCGGATCTGGGGAGAAAAGGGTGGTGTAGAAGGCGCGAGCCCTCTCGCACATCTCCGCCGGATCCGTAAGAGGGGTGCCATCCTCTGCAAGAAGGCAGAGGATATATTTTTTGGCACCCCTCTTTTTCTCCAGGGCATAGAAGAAGCGGAAGCCGCAGTCCAGCTCCTGAAGGAGTTGGATCCACGATCTCACCAAGGCTCCCTGTGCCTGAAGGGCGTTGAGGGCCCTGAGCTCGTCCCGCTTCTCCCGGTACATGCCGCAGAGGGATGGATCTCCAGAGCTGGCGGCCAGGCGCCTCTCCAGCTCAAGAACCTCCCGCTCCAGCTGTCCTATCAGCGCATCCCGCCGCCGGCTGGCCCCCCGGGTATAGTCACGGCAGAAGAGCCGCTCACACACCTTTCCCAGATCCCACCACTGCCGCGCCGAGGGAAAGGCATGCCGTTGCCTGCACCAGGCCAGCCAGAACTCCCGGAAGGACACCACGAAGCCCACATCCTCCAGCAGCCTGTTAGTAAAATGCCAATAGGCCAATCCCTGTTTCCCCGGCGAAAGGGGGAAGGGGAGGATTTGGAGGGGGGGAGAATTATGGGTTCTAAGGTGGAGCATTGATTAGGGAGGAGAGTAGGGGTGAGGGTGGAGGGGGAAGCCAGGGTGGGAGCAGGGGCCAGGACGGGAGCAGAGGGGATCTCAGGAAGGGGGACTTCCATGGACGGTGGAAGAGGAGTTGGGGTTAAGGGCATGGTGCCCACACACTCGGCAGCGGGCACCAACAGGGCGGGGGGAATTGTTTGGGAGTTTTCAGGTCCAAGTGGGGGAAGGGGGCATAAGGAGAATTCTGGTTCTCCCGGGGCGTCCAGGGGCTGACCGACCTCCGCTGGGAGGTCAACCCCAGTTGAGGTGGGGGCCGCACCCTGCCAAGTCCCGGAGTAGGGAGGGGTGGCAGTTAAAGGTGCGCTGGTGGGTGGGGAGAAGGGGAGCGAGAGGAGTGGGGAATAAATGGACGGCCCGCAGGCCTCCAGTAGAAGGCCGTCCACGTCCAGGGCTGCCGGGGTAAGACCCAGGGCCTCGACCTCCTGCGAGAGGAGGGCAAGGTCAGGGCGACACTGGGCTCGTGGCTGGTGCCCCCTGGGTCGGAGGAGGTCCCGGGCTCCTCTCTTTCGTGCTGGGCCAGGGGGCAGTCCCTCTGGATGTGCCCCGTCGCCCAGCACACAAAGCACCAGGCCTCCCCCAGTGTATAAAAGACCTGGTACTGAGCCCCTTGATAGGGCACCAGTATAGCCCCCTCCTGGGCTTCCACACCCTGTGCTGCCGCCAGCGACAGTTGTACACAAGCCTGCTGGCGGAAAGAAAGCACATGCTGGAGGGCGGGGTCCTTGCAGCCAAGGGGGAGGGGGCTCAGGACCGACAGAGGCCGGCCCAGGGTGGCAAGGAAAGGCAGAAGGGCAGAGTTGGGGAGGAAGAGCGGGACAGAGGAGAACACCACCCGTACACCCAGGTCTTCCAGCAGCTCCAGGGACACGTGTACGCCCCCTACCACCAAGCCCCTCTCCACCGCCTCCTGGGCAGCGCCCTCCGAAGCCAGGAAGAAGACGATCCTCCCGAACATCCAGGAGGCCGCTACCACAGCTGCGGGCCCCACCACCCCTGCCAACGCCCGCACGTAGGTTTCCACATGGGGCGAGGCAGCCACCAGGAGGCAGTGGACTCTGTGCCTCCTGGTGAGCGCGGGGAAGGGGCCACGACCGTAGGGGATGGTATTCCGAGCGGAGGCGGAAGGAGCAGAGTGCGAGGCAGCAGCCGCCGCCTGGGCATACGACCTGGGGCCGAGGGATCGGAGCCCCCAGGCGCGGTGGTGGGAACAGGGGAGTGGGGAGAAGGGGGAGCCGTGCTGGATGGTGTTGCAGCAGCTGGGTTAAGAGCCTCCACCACGGGAGGATTGGCCTTCTGGGCGGGGCTCTTGCCTTTCTTTTGCCCCGGCCCTTCCTACCCCTTTGGGGGGTTGGGTTTGGGGCGAAGTCGCCGGAAGGCGCCACAGCGGGGATGGCAGGAGCACCGGAGCCTACGCCCACGCCCTCAGCCGACGAGATGGCAATGACCCTGGCGACTCTGGACGAGGGGGCCACCATTTCAGAGGTGGAGGGAAGACCAGTGGAGGGGAGGGGAAGGGGGGTGTCACCGGGTGACCCCCCAGTAGGCACATTGGCCATGATGAGGGGTGTAAGGGCCAAGGGGATTTATGAGGGTGGGGACCTTTAGGAAAGAGCACGGGGGAGGGGAGGAATGGAGGAGGGGGGAAGGAGGAAGTGGCTGCCCCTCCCCCACCAGTCAAGCTGAGGACCAGGACAGGTGGGGGTGGGGCAGGAGGAGGGAGGGAGGAAAGGGAGGTGCAGGGGGGCCACAACTCCCAGCACAGGGTGGTAAGCGGCTCCTGCTACTGCACTGGGATGTGTGGGGGGGTACAATATTTGTAAGTGTGGGGAGGTGAGTGAGTGGAAGGGGAGGGGCTCAGGCACCTAACAGAATAAAAAGGGGAGGGGGAGGGGGCGTGGGAACAGAAAGGAGGGGGGAAGATGGAAGGGTGGCAGAGCCAACCAAAGGTGGGGGTTAGGGGGAAGAGTGTGCCCATGGGTGCCTGAGGGTGGGCCCCCAGCAGCCACTGCACAGCCCCACAGGAGCAGGAAGGAGGAAGGGGCAGATGATTAGGGTGGGGCCCAGATGGAAAGGGCCCCGGCAGCAGCTGGGTGTGGAGGGGGCGGGGCGGTGAAGGAGGCGGTGGCTGCAGGGGTGGGCAGGGACCACACCCTAACTATGCAGCCGCCCTTCTGGCGTCCCGGTGGGGAGGGGCCCCACCCAAACTCACCCCCCCAGCCACTCCACACCAAGCTGTGGGGGAAGCCCAGCCACCGCCCAAGAAAGCCCCTTACCTCCTCCGGAGCAGTGAGGATGCAGCGGCCAGTGGATGCAAAGGTGGGCCCAAGTAGAGGGCCAGCAGAGTCCCACCCAGAAGATGGAAGGGGGGGTACCCCCCTCCCCGCCAAGAGGCAGTACAGCAGGAGTCCCCCCTCACACCACCCATGCAGCAGGTCCAGAAGAAACTAGCTGGGAGGGCTGGGGTGGGGGGGAGAAGAAAGCAGCCCGCCGAAGGCAGGGAAGAGCAGCCGGCCCAGAAGTGGGGCCAAAAGACAGCCCTGGGGGGCCTGACGCAGCCAAAGGCTGCCCAGCACCTCACCTCCCAACCGCGGGCTCCCCACATGGGATCCCCGCGGCAGCCCTGCAGCCTAGAGGACAGAGCGTTTCTGTTCCCTGTCTAGGCCCAGGCCCTCATTGGTCAGATACGCCCTGTGCTCCCTATAAAAGGCTCCCCATCTGGTAGTGGGGGAAGGTTTTGGGAGGTGCGCCAGACGACCACGAGCACGAGCACGGCGAAAAGGTACCACGGGGAAGCGGTGGGTGAAGTGGCCCAGGGTGAGGTTGCTACTTTGGGGCAGGGGTAAAGGTCCTGCCGGTTGCCTCTTGTTCTCATAGGGCCCCTGGGCCAGAGTGCAGGGTAGAGGGTGGGTCTGGACCCCCCCAGCCCTTCCCCTGAGGGATCACTCTACCAGAGCAGGCGCGGGCCTGCAAAGGGGGCTGGTAGTATTTCCCCCATACTGGTCCTGCCTATGATGAGGGTGGCTCGCTCAGCGGAGATCCTGCCTTTGGAAGGGCCTGGGCAAAAGGGGCCTCCGTGTGTCTCCGAGGCAGCACAGATCCACCAGGAAGCGCAGGGACCCACAGGGGCTGACAAGGGACTTTGTCACAGCTTGTAGACAAGAAGGCTAATGGCATACTAGGGTGCATTAGTAGGCGCATTGTGAAACGATCTAGGGAAGCGGTTGTTGCCCTGTATTCAGCACTGGTGATGCCACATCTGGAATATTGTGTCCAGTTCTGAGCCTCCTGGTATAAAAAGGATGTGGATGTGCTGGAGCAGGCTCAGCTGAGGGGAAACAAAAATGATTAAGGGGCTTAATTACATGACCTATGAGGCACAGCTGAGGAATTTGGGCTTATTTAGCTTACAGAAGAGAAGACAGAGAAGTGATTTAATAGCAGCCTTCAACTTCCTGAAGGGGAGCTCTAAAGAGGATGGAGAGAGGCTGTTCTCAGTGGTGTCAGAGGCAGAACAAGGAGTAATGGTCTGAAGTTACAGAGGGAAAGATGTAGGTTGGACATGAGGAAAAACTACTTCACCAGGAGGGAGGTGAAGCACTGGAATGCATTACTGGGAGAGGTGGTGGATTCTCCTTCCCTAGAGGTTTTTAAGCCCCAGCTTGAAAAGGTCCTGGCAGGGATGACTTAGTTGGGGTTGATCCTGTTTGAAGCAGGGGGCTAGACTAGATGACCTCCTGAGGTCCCTTTCAGCCCTAGGGATTCTGTGATTCTATGACCTACAGCTGCTCACAAAGAGACAATCTGGCTTGCAGAATGAGCTGAACAGTGATGGGCCTTCACATAGGGGCATATAAGCAGCCTCCACAGAGAAGCAGAGATGTGTGAGATCAAGCAAGAGAGCAAAAGGACATTAGCCCATCTCCAGCAGTCCAAGAGAAATCTGGAGGCACAGGCCTGGCTTAGCACTCTTCTTCCGGGCCAGCTCAGAGCACGATATAACCCTTTTCTCCCACTCCAGTTCTCTATGGGGAGGGTCCAGAGAGTAGCCTCAAGAATGATTCAGTGATTGAGAAACATGCCCTACAATGAGAGATGCAAGGATCTCCATCTCTTTAGCTTAATGAAGGGAACGTGGAGGGGTGGCTTGACTGCGGTCTATAAGTACCAGCCTAGGGAACAAAGATTTGATACTGGACTTTTCAGTCAAGCACAGAAAGGTCGAAGATGATCCAACTACAATAAGCCGAGGCCTGCAAGTTCAAACTAGAAATAGGTGCACCTTGTTGGCAGTGAAAGTAATGAACCCTGGGATCAACTTACCCAGGGTCGTGGCCAAGTCTCTAGCACTGGCATTTTTAAATCTAGACTGGATGTTTTTCTACAAGCTGTGCTTTAACTCAGCCAGGAATTACTCAGGGTGGTTCCATGGTTTGGGTTATGCCGAAGATCAAAGCCAGCTGATCACTGTGGTTCCTTCCATGCCTAAGACTCTATGGACAGATAGCCCATTGCTCAATGGTCAGCTCACTTACCTGGGATGCAGAAGATTGGGAATTAGGTAGATCAGGGATTTGATTTTGGGGTCTCCCATATGCAAGGTATTGCTGGGACACCCATTCAAAGAATAGCTCAGATATACCTAAAAGAACCCCCTATCAAACCTGTAAGAGCATCACCTACTTGCTTTCACAGACTTCATTGCATAGATCACCAACAAGCTGTGGTTTAGAGCTGGATGGAAACCACATTTTCCATTTAATGGGGACTGCCAGTAATTTAAACACATTTTCTATTCTGAAAAGGAACAAAACCAAAACATTCGGAAATTTCCCACAACACAAAATTCCAAATGCTTTTGGTTGGTTTGTTTCAAGTCAATAAAAATATTTCACTTAGATAAAATCAAACTGCTTCCCTTCAATTCTGACATTTCATTGTAATAATGTAATAAACATTTTACAACAAAGTCATTCCAAAATGAAAAATTGAAACATAGTGTTGGAAACTGGTGTCCCACCCCTACACCTCCTCAAATGAAATTTTGCCAAAATCAACAGGGGTGCGTCTACACTAGCTGGCGACTTCGAAGTAGCTGGCACAATGTCAAAATAGTACGTGTCACATCTACACGCACCGTGTGCTATTTCAACGCTGAAATCGACGTTAGACAGCGAGACATCGAAATCGCTATTCCTATCCGAAGATGGGAACAGTGTCCTACTTCGATGTTCAATGTTGAAGTAGGGCGTGTGTAGACAATCCGTGTCCCACTATGTTGAAATAGCGGGGTCCTCCATGGCGGCCATCATCTGAGGGGTTGAGAGACGCTCTGTCCAGCCCCTGCGGGGCTCTATGGTCGCCACGTGCAGCAGCCCTTAGCCCAGGGCTTCTGGTGGCTGCTGCTGCAGCTGGGGGTCCATGCTGCGTGCATGGGGTCTGCAACCAATTGTTGGCTCTGTGGATCTCGTGCTGTGCAGGCCGAGTGTGTCTGGGAGGGGCCCTTTAAGGGAGTGGCTTGGGGCTTTGCTGGCCCCTTATTTCGAAGGGGAGCGCTTGTGTGTGTGGATGCTCCACATTTCCTTCCAGGGAGGCTCCTTTCGATGTTCCACGTCGCTACTTCGACGTTGACCGTCGATGGCACCAGCCCTGGACAATGTGTAGACAATACATGTCGAAGTAGCCGATTTTGATGTTCTTACATCAAAATAGGCTACTTCGACGTAGTGTGCTAGTGTGGACGTAGCTCAGGTGTCTATGAAACATCTCACTTTTGATCATCTGGTACATTCCACTGGAAAAGTGCTGTCAGAAGATTCCCAACCAGCTCTGCTCTGGCAATGTTATGCCACTGTAACCCCAGGGTATTCAGTGGACACTTTTCAAGCAGCTGGAGGACATTGAATTTGCTGATGATGTCACTCTCCTTTCACATCAACATGAAAGCATGAAAGAAAAGGTTGCAACATTAAACAAAACTGCCTTAAAGACTGGACTGAGCAGTAACAAGGAAAAGACCAAGACGGTGAGGATCAACCAGTCCAACACCATCAAACTTGGAGGGGATGACCTGGAAGATGTGAACCAGTTCATCTACTTAGTGAGTATTGTGGGCAGAGATGGAGGAATGGACAAGGATATCAGTGGGGAAAGCAACAGCTGCATTCAAGACACTTCATACCATGTGGACACCACAAATAATATCTGCAAAGATGAAATTGTGAATCTTCAACACAAATGTGAAGCGTGTGCTCTTGTATGGATGCAAGCCCTGCAGTGCTAAAAAGTCTTCAAATCACAAGCTACAGACATTCATAAACACATGCCTGAGGCACATCCTTCACATCAAATGGCCAGACTTTGTCGCAAATGAGGAGCTTTGGAACACAGCAAAACATGAACCTCTTGACCTTTAATCAAAAGAAGAATGTGAGGATGGCTAGGCCACACTCTCAGAAAACCATCCATCAGCATTGTCCCTCAACCTCTCACATGGAACCTGCAAGGAAAACGCAAAAGACCTTGGACAACATGGAGATCTACTGTTGAAGGACAACAACTAGGGTACTCCTGGGGTCAGCTAGTAGCTTTGTCTTGAGACAGAGTGAAGTTGGGGAGACTCGTAGATGACCTGTGCCCCACCCAGAGTACAAGGCTTTAAGTCAATTAAGTCATGATGCAGCTGGACAGTCAGATTCATGCTGATAGGGCTTAACTGCAAATGATAGTATGGGCATTACAGCTCAAGCTTTCGAGCCTACCTGGCCTCCTTGGCTTGAAGAAGCCTGCCTGGGCTCAGAGGTTCACCCCCCAGCAGCAGTGGAGATATACCCTAAATGGCTTGCTGCATGCGGCCTGTATGAAACAGCACAGTGTCTGAGTCCAACGTGGGGCTGTTTATGGGCTGGAGCTAATGGGAGCTCAGGCGCCTGAGCTCCCCTTGTTAATACACAAAATCACCCAACAACTGTTACAAGACAACTAATTCTAGACTGCGACAACCAGCTGGGAGAGACTACAGGAGTGGAGAAAGTGACAACTGTTGTTGGCTCTGTTGGGATTTCATGCTGCTGCCTACACAGAGCCAGCCACAGCCCGTGCAATGGTTCAGCATGAGTCAAATGTCTTTTTGGATCCTTGGCACCCAAAACCAAGGGTCGGGTCTATTTGCATGCTCATGTACAGCCCTCTCCACATCTGTGCATACGATATGCACCCCCCACATGTATCAACACCCCCCAACACACACATACACAAGCAGCCTCTCACAGTACCCTAGTAAGATGGATTTGCCTCTTGGGCCCATCTAAGAGATGGACGAGAACAGGGAGGGAAATCTGTACTGAGAAGCAATATTTAAACAAAAAGTATCTGACATTGCAACAAGCAGCTACAGGTCTGGTGAGCATGTAGAGACCCTTCTCCTTCAGCCTGACTCTAATGGCCACTTTGCACACCTGTAGTTACTTAGGCCTGTCTCCTCAAGGGGATCGAGGTGCCAAACTCCTGTTCATTTCACCCCGAGTGAGGAATCTAAACTGGGTTCTGCTACACATCTGCCTGGGGCTGCCCCGATTCACCTGCGTCCTTTTGCTGCTCCCACACCTGAGCTGTGGACGTTTGGGCTCCCTGAGCTGCCCATCCCCATGTTCTCCCTGTGCCAGCCAGCTTGCTTTCAGGAGCGTGGGCTCAGAGGCCCGTGAGCAGCCAAAGCTGTTTGTGTAAAGGGGCTGCTCCTTTTCGTGGCCATGGGTCCTGGCAGCATGCAGCGGCTGGTGGTTTCAGAAGAGCTGGGCCCTGCCAGGCCATCCAGGAATCAGTTAGCAGCAGATCAGAGGGGAGATGATGATGGGCTGGGTGTAACATGGGCAATTTGCTACTTGTGTGCTTCTACCTGTGGGGAAGCCCTGTTGTGAGCTCTGGCGGTATTTGCGGCTGAACTGGGAACAATGAGGGAAACGTGCCAGGCTGCATTTACCAGCTCCCAAGTGAAACGTGCTCTTCGCTGCAGGAGCAAACAATGGTGGTTACTGTTGTGCCAGAGCTGGGGTTAGTTGGGCCAGAGGGACAGCCAGGAGGTGGAAGAGCCCGGGAGAACAGGCTCCCCATTCCCATATGCCAGGGTAACCGGGAGCCATCCCTTGCAGCACAAGAGGTACACCAGCGTCCAGCCTGTGTCTCTGCGTTAGGCATTACAAAAGCACAAGCCAATCCGAGGGCGGGACAGGGCTCTGCTGAAACGCAGCTGGGGTGTACTGCAGGGTAGTTTTCCCACACACAATGCATTGGCGCTATGACGGGGTGATAATGGATTTGGGGTCTCTTTTGCTTCTAGTCCCCTGTTCTGATTAGGGGCCAGCTAGCGAGCGACAAGACGCTTTATACCAGCTGATAGTTGTTCAATGACCCAGAAGTATTGTGAGCTCGTAGGTCTCAGGTCAGTGCCTGTATCACCAGGACAACCACAGTGGGCACTAAAGTAGCTGTCCAGATTGAGACGCTGGGCACTGGGTGAGCTATGGAGATTGCCTTTCCAGACTGCCCCCACAGAGCGAGTAGATAGGAATACTCAGCCTCAGAGCCAAGAGCTACACCCAGGGCAGGAAATCCAGCACCTTGCACCCCCAAAAGGAGAATAAACCCAGAGCCCACCAGCGCTGATTCCCAGTTTGGCTGAAAAGTTCCCATGCATCTCAGAGGCTAAACCACTTAGCTTGTGCACTACTATTAGGCCCGACCCAGCCGTAGCAGAAGGAGCTGAGCATGTCCCCATTAGCCCCATGGTACAAAGCCCATTAAACAGGGAGGGAAAAGTACCAAGTTACTTCAGAGTAGGATGCGTGGCACACACCTGCTTTGCGCTTCCCAGAGCTAGGACTAGAGTGCCAGCCCTGCTGATCTCCAAGCACAGGGTCATGCCTCCATCCCACTTGCTCAGCTATGCCTGCTGCAGATGGTAGTTTTGATGTAAGGAAGATCTCAGCCCAGCAGGGGTATCTGGGCTGAGATTCCCAAACTCACGTCATTGAATCTAGAATCCTAGGGCTGGAAGAGACCTCAGGAGGTCACACAGGTCCATCTCTGGGCATGGCCTTGCTCACTCCTGGCCTGCTCCATAGCAGTTCCAATGGCTTAAAGGAGGGTCTCAGGACAACTCCCTCAGTGCTATAGTGGAGCCAACCTTCAAAGTTCTAGAAATGAAGCCAGTGGGCTGAGAGCCATGTGCCTGACCTAGGATGTCTCGTGGCATTTCCCAAGGATCCTGGAAAAGCCCAGAACTTTGTTGCCAAGAAATCACAAAAAAGTTTGTCTGGAGAGCTGCGAGCCCCTCCATAGCAGGCAGTGGTAGTGCTGCAATCCAGAACCTGCTTCCCTCGAAAGTGTGAGAAGATTTAGGGTCAGAGCAACACCAGGAAACTTGTGTTTCACATCTCATCAGGCACCCGGAGATTGCAGACTGAGCTTCTATCCTCCCCACACCCCTGCCTCCAACCTGCACCAGAGAAGACCCTGCACAGAGAGAGGGAATATCTCTCACCACGGGAACTTGGAGATAGAGGATGAATGATGTTGGCCAGATGTGCCTGCCGATGTGGCCTTCCAGGTGTTAATTTCCCCTCTTTGCATACCTGGGTCTAAGGCTGCTTTTCCAGTGGGGGTGTTTAGAGCTCCTAGCCCAGCCAAGATGCTGTTCAGGCTTAGCCACATTCCAGAGCCTACTTAGAAGCTCTGCCTGGACCATCTCTGGGGCCAGTCTCTCAAGTACCAATTTACTGTGCAGTCAGAAATCCTGCAGCCCGGCACTGGCCCCGGGTGGAGGGGAAGCAGGGGGTGGAACCATTGATGCTACTCCTGAATAGCTCTCTGTGTAGACAAGCACTTGGATGGGTAACCCGTAAAAGGATGACTAGGTGGAGAGGAAGGGCACTGGAGGCAGCATACCCTGAGTGGAACAATAGGCTCTGAACCTCTGCTTCTGCCACTGGCTGACATCATAGTCTTGGGTGAGCCGCTTCCTTTCTCTGTGCCTCAGTTTCCCCATCCATACAAAGGGGATGCTGCTGCAGTAAAGTGTGCAAAGCTGTGACTCACTCCAGGAAATAATCATTCTGTTTTTCTTATCTGGGAGAAAAACTTCACCCCATATCAGGCTCAGGGCCCTACATTCAGGGGTGACAAGCCCCCCGTCAGCATGGGGACCAGCAGGAATCTGGAGAGAGGCACAAGCCCTGGGGCTGAGGATTACTGTGGCAGTGCTATAGTCGTGGGTGGGCACAGCTCAGCACTTTCTTTCCTGGCATTGTGTGGCACAACAAGCTCTAGGGAGGGCAGGACAATGACTGCCGGGGTTCATAGAAGTCCCCAGATGCAGAGGGGGAGCAGAGGTGAATGCCTGTCTCACTCCCTGCCCAGTCTCCACACCTCCAATGAATTTGCTGGCTTTTGGGAGCAGATTTCTGGCACAGCCAGCACCGAGCAGGTTGGAGAGCCTGGCCCACGGTGTGCAGAGGTCACAGGGTCCTGTGAGAGGAGGAGTATAGTAAGGCCAGTGAATAACAAAGAGAGTCCCAAGAATATTTCAGAACAGGAACAAAACCAACCGACAAGCCTCAGCAGAGCACACATAATGACAGTGCAGCACCTCAGTGGGCTATCAAAGAGGCAACTTGTGATAACACTAGCACAAACCTGTCACTGCACAAAGAACTATCAACCTCAGCCAAGAAAACCAGGCCTGGGACAATGCAGCAAAAGCCAACTTCCTCCCCACTTGCCTGAGAGGCAGCCCATGGAGAGCATCCAGAGAAAAGCAACTAAATGACCGAATGGCTACAAAAACTAGGGTTGAGAAGACTATGAAAGAAGACTGAAAGCAAGGGTCTGGTTAGCTTGGAAAAGAGATGGCTGAGAAGGGACATGCTGGCAGCTTTGAAGTATCTAAAAGGGTGTTACAAGGAGGAGGGAGAAAAATGATTCTCCTTAGCCTCTGATGACAGGACGAGAAGCAATGGGCTTAAATTACAGCAGACATTAGGACATTAGGAGCTGGAAGCCTTTGGGCAGGTGCCTAAGCTGGACCGCTGAAGGGAAACAGAGATGCAGTTGCTCTGACCTGTGACGCTCACATAAGAGGTGGGCCCAATCCTTGCATCCAAAGACACTCAGACTTCGGGGCTGGCTCAAGAGTGCCACTGGTGTCAGTGTGGTCACTCCAGATTTACACGCGGGTGAGAGAGACCTGAATCCAGCCACTTGCCCATTCCTGGCCAGGAAGGCGTCCCTTGGTGCTTTCCCTGCTCCTGATGTGCCTGGTTGGTTGTGACGCTGGGCTGGTTGTTTCATTGGTTGGTAGTGGCTGGGATGGGTTTTTTACAATGTCACATGTAGCCAGCATTTATTGCAGCAGGATGTATTTCCAAACTAAACACAGTGGGGGCCAAAATATGCCTCCCAAATGAGCACCTCTGGGGGGCTGTTTATCCAGGCCAGGACATGGTGTCCCCTGGCCCTCCTGCCAAATCTCAGCCTGACATCGCTCTGGAAAGCTCGTGCAGAAGTTTTTATAGAAGCATTAGCTTCCAAGTAGATGTAATTATTACCAGGACTTTGCTTTATTTCCAGAGCCTCATATCACAAAATACTGGCATGTGTGACCCGCCAACACGCACATCCCACCCACGTGCATACATGTCCTGTATGTGCCTGTGACATACGTGTATTGTGTATACTCTCAGCTCTTCTGCTTACTGCACATGTGTGTCCTGAACACACCTGTATTACACTTGCAAGAGTGCTGCACATGGGTCAGGCCAAGGCTGCCAAGAGAGTGCAGCAGAGAATCATAGAGCACAAGGACTGGAAGGGACCTTGAGAGGTCATCGAGTCCAGTCCTCTGCCCTCACAGCAGGGCCAAACCCTGTCTAGACCAGCCCCAACATATGTCTGTCTAACCTGCTCTTAAGTATCTCCAGCGATGGCAATTCTACAGCCTCCCCAGGCAACTTATTCCCGTGTTTGACCATCCTGACGGCTAAGCAGTGTTTCCTAATGTCCAACCTAAACCTCCCTTGCTGCAGTTTAAGCCCCTTGTGCCTTGTCCTGTTCTCAGAGGCCAAGGAGAACAATTTTTCTCCCTCCTCCTGGTAACCCTCTTTGAGGTACTTGAAAACCGCTATCACGTGTCCTCTCAGTCTTCTCTTTCCCAGACTAAACAAGCCCAGTTCTTTCAGTCTTCCCTCAGCGCTCATGTTCTGTAGGGCTGCGTCTATACCACGCTCCTCTTTTGAAAGAGGAATGTAAATGAGGGCAATTGAAAATGCAAATAAAGTGCTGATTTACATATCTCATGCTTCATTTGCATAATTTTTCCAATCATGTTTTTGGAAGAGACTTTTTTTTTTTAAAAATAAGCAGTGTAGACTGGGTTCTTTTTTGGGGGGGGGAACAAAACCTTTTTTGAAAGAGCCCTGTAAACCTCTGCTAGATCTGCCCTTCTGTGCTTTTGGCCCAGCTCTGCAACCCCTGTGTACGTGAGGCATCTCTCGTACCCTGCCGTCCCTCCCCATAGAATGGGAGACCCAGGATTTCCTGACCTGAAGGTCTGCCTGGGAGGAAGCAGGTGATGCCATTTCTGGGCAACATGGGCAGAGGAGCTAGGGCAGGGGAGATGGGGTCATAAGTGTTTGCTGCTGTGCGTCTTCTGTCGCCATCTCCTCCCCCTGCTCAGTATTTCTTTAATGCTTTTCTTCCCCTGTCCCTTTCTGCTGCCCAGATCTCCCACGTGCCTGGCGGCCACGCTGGGTCACTTAGCAGCTGCACAGCTGAGCACCAGCTCTCTAGCCTCCTACGATCCAGCCATGTCCATGGTTGTAACAGCACCAACACCCTGGAGACGGCGGCACTAACCTTGGGCAGTTCCACAAAAGGCTGGACCTGGAGAGAGGGAAGGGAAAACAGGAGAGACCAGATTTCCCTCCAAAACATTGTCCCCTCCCCCATGGCCCACCATCCTGCTCCAATACAGCTTCCTCTCCAGCGGGCTAGGGCCAGGGTAATCCCTTTTTTTTTTCTTCTTTTCTTCTTCCACGTTCTGGATCGAGGGACAGTCCAGCTCCAGACTCCAGAGAAAGCAATGCAAATAATAAGTAAATAGAACAATTTCAGGGTCCATTCACAAGCATCTGGTGGTCCAGTGGCCCACGGTCCACCTATTGACCACCACTTCACTAGTGCTCTTCAAATACAGGGGCTCTCATGCCCAAGCCGTCTCCTTCTCCAAATAGGCAGTAGGAAACAACATGATCGTCTCACCATTCTGGAGCACATGACCTAGAGGAGAGGCTGATGGATTTGGGCTTAATTAGTTTGCAGAAGAGAAGAGTGAGGGGCGATTTGATAGCAGCCTTCAGCTTCCTGAAGGGGAGCTCTAAAGAGGATGGAGAGAGGCTGTTCTCAGTGGTGACAGACGGCAGAACAAGGAGCAAGGTCTGAAGTTACAGAGGGGGAGGTGTAGGTTGGATATTGGGAAAAACTCTTTCCCCGGGAGGGTGGTGAAGCACTGGAATGCGTTGCCTAGGCTGTGTCTACACTAGCCAAAAACTTCGAAATGGCCATGCAAATGGCCATTTCGAAGTTTACTAATGAAGCGCTGAAATACATATTAGACGCCTCATTAGCATGCAGGCGGCCGCAGCACTTCAAAATTGACGTGGCTTGCGGCCGTGCGGCTCGTCCAGAAGGGGCTCCTTTCTGAGAGGACCTGCCCACTTCAAAGTCTCCTTATTCCCATCTGCTCATAGGAATAAGGGGACTTCGAAGTAGGCGGGGTCCTTTTGAAAAGGAGCCCCTTCTGGACGAGCCGCGCGGCTGCGAGCCGCATCAATTTCGAAGTGCCGTGGCCACCCGCATGCTAATGAGGCGCTGAATATGTATTTCAGTGCCTCATTACTAAAATTCGAAATGGCCATGCAAATTTTGGGCTAGTGTAGACACAGCCCTAGAGAGGTGGTGGAATCTCCATCCCTAGAGTTTTTTAAGTCCCACCTTGACAAAGTCCTGGCTGGGATGACACAGTTGGGTTGATCCTGCTTGAAGCAGGGGGCTGGACTAGATGAGCTCCAGAGGTCCCTTCAAGCCATAGGATTCTATGAGTCTATGAATTGCTTCCCAGGTTTTATATACACCACTCTGGTTCACGCACCCCAGAGTGCTATTAGCAACTGCAGTCGCACTGTTGACTCACATAATTTGTAATGCACGATAACCACAGGTCCTTCTCATCAGTACAACCACCAAGCCAGCTATTTCCCACTTTATAGACGTTCATTTGATTTTTCCCTTCTTCGGTGTAGTACTTTGCACCTGTCTTTATTGAATTGCATCTTGTTGATTTCAGAAGGATTCCCCAGTTTATTCAAGGTCATTTTGAATTCTAAGCCTGGCCTCCAAAGTGCTATCAGTTTCTTTCAGATGGCTGTAATCCACATATTTCATATACACACTCTCCACTACATTAGCCAAGTCATGAACAGAAATATTGAACAGTGCCAGATCCAGGCCAGCTCCCTAAAGGACCCCATTAGATACACCCTCCCAGTTTGACAGTGAGCCATTGATAACTACTCTTGTAGTACTGTCTTTAAACATGCGGGCATCCACTTTATAATAATTGAATCCAGACTCTATGTTCCTAGTTTGTTTATAAGACTGTCATGTGGGACTGTATCAAAATGCTTATTATAAATCATGATATTTCATGTCTATTGCCCCTCACCCTTATTCACTAAGCAAGTAACCCATCAAAGAAAGGAATTAGGTTGGTTTGGTGTGATTTGTTCTTGACCATTCCATGCTGGCTGTTCTTATAACCGTAGTATCATAGAAGTGCTCACAAACTGATTGTTTATGCCTTTGTCCCAGTATCTTTCCAGCTGTCAAAGTTCGGCTGACTGGTACATAGTTCCCCAAGTCTTCTTTGCTCCCCTGTGTAAAGATCAGTTCTGTGGTTGTCCTTTTCCAGTCCTCTGGGACTGGGCCCTTCCCCACAAGTTCTCGAAGGTAACATGGATCTGAGATGGGAAGAGATACCCTGCCAAAATTCAGGGCAGCCACTTCCAGTGAGCTCACCATGACCTGGGTTTTGCCCAGGTAGTCCATTTTTTGGCTTCTTTGTTAAGGTGACATTTCCAGTTGCCATGCCTGGCTTTCGATTAGACAGCCCTGTTGAAAAGGGGACCTGGCAGCGTCTGGTCTGATGTACGGACCAGACTAGTCCAGTGGACTAATCAATCCACTAATCCACTAATCAAGGATGGCCTGATCAGTACCACACTGTATTGAAAACCTACTGATTGCTATACTTATCTACACCCTTCTAGTTTCCATCCTGCACACATGACTAGATCCATTGTTTACAGTCAAGCTCTTAGGTACAATCGCATTTGCTCTGACCCAACTGACAGAGACCAAAAACTACAAGAACTTTACCAAATATTCATAAACCTGAATTACCCACCAGGAGAAGTAAAAAAACAGACAGGGCCAGACGCATACCCAGAGACCAGCTACTCCAAGATCGGCCCAAAAAAGCTCAGAACAGAACACCACTGGTCATCATCTACAGCCCCCAACTCAGACCACTGCAACGAATTATTAAAGACCTACAACCTATCCTTAATCAGGATGCTACACTCCAGAAGGGCCTGGGTGACAGGCCTGTTCTCTCCTACAGACAACCTCCCAACCTCATGAGGATCCTCACTAACAGCCACAGTCTATACCCCAGGAACACCAGTCCTGGAACCTTTCCCCGCAACAAAGCCCGCTGCCAGCTTTGTCCACATATCTTCTCTGGAAATACCATCACTGGACCTAACCAGGTTACTCACAGAATCACGGGCACTTTCTCATGCTCCTCTACTAACATCATATACGCCATCATGTGCCAACAATGCCCAGACGCTTTGCATATTGGACAGACTTCTAACTCCCTTAGACAAAGGGTCAACGGGCACAAAACAGACATCAAAACACTCCAGATCCACAAACCAGTTAGTCAACATTTTAATGGAATGGGGCATTCTGTCAATGACCTCAAGGTATGTGCGTTACTCAAAAGGAATTATCCCACCATTTTTGAAAGGTAAACGGCCGAGCTGGCTTTTATATTCAAATTCAGCACATTAACACATGGTTTAAATCATGATGGGAACTTTCTGAGTCACTATAGGGGCTCGTCTGCACACTTGGCTCATTCTAATTCTTGACCTTCCCCCCCACCCCTCCACTCTCTGATTTGCTCACCTTGATTATCTTTTTCTGATTTGTCCTCCTTGCTTACTGTTTTTGGTTCTCTGTGCCTTAAATCTTGAGTCTGTTCTGGTCTGGCTATGGTCTGAAGAAGTGGGTCTGTCCCACGAAAGCTCACCTAATAAACCATTTTGCTTGTCTTTAAAGTGCTACTTGACTGCTTTTTGTTTTGATAGTGTATAGACTAGCACGGCTTCCTCTCTGTTACTAAAGCTCACCTGGGGATTTTTCCAGTGGTTACTGGTTCATACCAACTTGTTCTCAGAACAAGAAGCCCCACAAATCTGAGTCACTGCTTTCTGCAGTGCAGGGCTTTGATCTCCAGAGACTGTGCTCTCACCCTGGGTAATGGGCCCCCCTCAGGGCAAAGCTTCAAAGGGCTGGGGTTTTGCATAACAAGGGGAGTGGGAGCACCCTTGTTTCAAGGAGCCCTTTGAACATGTATGAGGGTTTACATTAGTCATGTCTCTCCCCAAGTGACGTTACGGACAATCGCACAATCAATGTATTTTTAACGTCTGTAACTCCCTCAACTTAATAAGGTTCAAGGTCAGGAACATTTTTGACTTCTAATCAAGGGTGGATGAGCTGACCAGGCAGAGCAACCCTAGCTTGGAAGTGCCAAGATGGGCCCCCAAACCCATCAGAGAGGAGGAGGATGCAGAGTGACCGCAAAGGATTCATAGCTGAGAACTGTCTGAATCCCAGCTTGGAACTTGCCCTGCCTGCAGCTCTGTCACTGTTGAAACGGCGCAGGAGGGCAACGCAGGCCAAGATTGGCTTCTGGAGATAAATCTTCGCTCTGATTGACTGTTGTCTCAGGAACTGGTCCATCTGCCCCAACCCAAAAGGGAGAACAATTGGGGGGTGGTGAGGGGGGCTAAGTAATACCCAATGTGTTTGGAAGGAAGTAATGAAAAGTGGGGGAAAGGCCTATTAGAACTGGGGGGAGATGGGGCACAGGGAGGTGGCTGCACTGTCACTGTGCACTCAGCAGCCGCAGCTATTCAGCCCTTGTTTACTGGATGCAAGCGTGGGCTGGGTTGGCCTGGCTCCCTCGGGAGGCCTGCTGGGAAGGGCTGTGTCTCTTCCCCTCCTCTGGGCAGAGGTTGGTCGGAAGGTGAATGACCCCACGTGGAGACGTAATCATGTCTTGGAGAAAGACTGAGTGGGCCCTGCCAGTGGGTGTTTTGTCTAGAAGGAATTTTCCCTGGGTAAGATTGGCAGATCCCAGGGGTCACCTTCTTCTGCAACCTGCTGAGATCACCGGGGCACATGCCACCCGATCGCTTCCCTGTCATTGCAGGACTGTGGGCAGCTTGGACCCCCGTTCTCCTCCTGGACTATATAAATTTCTAGTCCCCTATAACAAAAATAATGAGCAGACCTGTGACACCTTGAAGGCTAACAGGCTTGTGTGGTCTCGGGGTGGGGTGGGGGGTAGCCATGTTAGTCTATACCTGCGTGTGGTCTCGGGGGGAGGTAGCCGTGTTACTCTACAGCTTTAAAAACGGCAAGCAGTCCTGGGGCATCTTAGACGCTACCAAGTGTAACCCTTCTGCCAGAAGGACTCGGCAGCAACCAGGGCCCGGTTCAACATCTAGGGGTTCCTTGTCATCCATCTCACACGGAACCGGCTCAAGCCCCCATCCAGTTGCCTGGGAAATTCCCACACCCCTGGGTGCCTCGGAGAGGCAAATGCTTCCCCACTCGCAAGCACAGAGTCTGAGTGTAGAAAAGAAACTTTCAATGAAAGAGGCAGAAAAGTCACATGACATAAGCTTGGGAAAATCCCACGCCAGAGTTCATAACTAATCCTCACGTCACTGTCCCAGCTCAGATGGATCAAGCAGCGTCCTACGCCTCTCAGGCTCACCGGTCCAACACTGTAAGGATCCAACCCATACCCCCAAACTTTCCCCGTACCCCCACCTTGAAATGCCCCACTTACAGCTCTGCCCAGTCCGTGCAGGTCCTGACACCTCACCTTGATGCATTCCCTCACTGAGCCTGAGGCAACGCCCCCTTTGCGCCGGCCTGGCGTTCCGCTTGCCCCTGCTGGCCGTCCACTATGTCTCCTGCTGTCCACCTGCCAGTCTCTCCTCCCAGCCACCTGCTGCTTCTGTCACCAGCCGCCTGCCGCTCACTCCTGCCAGCTCTCTGTGGCATCAGCTACCGTGAGTCAACTTTGAAGTGACCACGGCTGCACGCGTGCCGCACTCCGAAGCTGCCACGGGGGATACTTAGCCTAATGAAGTGATGCGCATTCACTGCAGCACTTCACTAGTAATCTCCTGTCGCCCTGATTAACATGAGCCCTTTGAAGTTGGGATGAGTGTAGACCCGGCCCTCTGATGCTTACACCCAAATAAATCTGTTAGTTTTAAGGTGTACGTTAGATTCAGACTAACATGCCCCCCGCCCCCCCATACTAGCTCCCTATAGGCACCAACACTTTGGTCTCCTCCTGGTCGGGAGGTTTAGTGCAGGTGCTGGGGTCTGTTGGTGGCCTGTCACACAGGAGGTGAGACCAGAGGCTCTTCCACGCCCTTCCGGCCAGAAGGCTCTGGTATTTGGCTCTGAGATGGTTTAGGGCTTGCAAAATGAACTTGAGCTTTGCCCCAGTGTGAGCCAGCCGCACACAAACCCCTTAATTCAAGCAAGTGGAGAGTGCTGCTTTAAGGCCAGCTATCTTCTCCCCCAGTTCCCCGGCAAAGAACTGCATGCTTCCTGGTATTTCCTAAAGCAGGGTGGGCCTGGCCATGAGGCATGGGGGCTGCGGGAGAGGGGCACTGGGATGTCCCAGGGACAGCAGTCCAACCGCAAGGCCTGTGCATTGGCTTTGTGCTAGCATGCACCAGTTCACTGTCCAGATGAAGCACACAATGGGTGGGGAGCTTGGCTCACAACAAAGGTAATTGCAATAGTGCTTAGCAAAATGTCTGCGTTGAGGCTAGCGCTTCAGTGTGCAGCCGCAAGAGATGAACTCCCAGCCCCATTCAGTGCAACAGGAGTTTAGACACTGACTTTGCTGAGGCTTGGATTGCACCCAGGGATACAAGTGCAGTGGGTGTTTGCAGTGCCAGATTCTCAAGTCTAGACCTGCCTGCTATGGCTTTGTCCATGGGAGAATCATCCCCCCATAATTAGCAACCCTTTGGTGCGATCTGGGTTCCTCCAGCACTTCCTTGCCTGACCTCTCCTCCGCACAGTGCTTCTGACTTGCCTCGCCGCATTCCTCTTGCTACTTTCAGTCTAGTTCCAGCCTCTGCCTGGGCAGTCTCCCTTACTGGGTGTGAAGAACCGGAGATAAGCACAGTAGTTACCACAAGGAAAGAGAGACATTCTGAAGTATCGTCGCTTGTACCAATATCTTCCCTGTTCTTATCCAGCGAGGTCTGTTTAGTCAGTCTCAAGAATTCAGACCATGAAACGGACCACCCAAGATCACAAGATTGGCTTCCAGTTCCTGGGATTTTAACAGGGTTATGCTGAAAAGTGCTGATGGCTGCCAGCAGATGGGTCTCAGGTCCAAAAACAGTCACAGGTCTTGTTGAAACCAGTAGGTGCTGAGCCCCCTCTTTTAGGCTCAATGGAAGGAGCAGTTAAGCCCCTTAGGCTACGTCTACACGTGAAGCCAACATCGAAATAGGCTATTTCGATGAATAACGTCTACACGTCCTCCAGGGCTGGCAACGTCGATGTTCAACATCGACGTTGCGCAGCACCACATCGAAATAGGCGCTGCGAGGGTACGTCTACACGCCACAGTAGCACACATCGAAATAAGGGTGCCAGGCACAGCTGCAGACAGGGTCACACGGCGGACTCAACAGCAAGTCGCTCCCTTAAAGGGCCCCTCCCAGACACACTTGCGCTAAACAGCACAAGATACACAGAGCCGACAACCGGTTGCAGACCCTGTGCCTGCAGCATGGATCCCCAGCTGCCGCAGCAGCAGCCAGAAGCCCTGGGCTAAGGGCTGCTGCCCACGGTGACCATAGAGCCCCGCAGGGGCTGGAGAGAGAGCGTCTCTCAACCCCCCAGCTGATGGCCGCCATGGAGGACCCAGCAATTTCAACGTTGCGGGACGCGGATCGTCTACACGGTCCCTACTTCGACGTTGAACGTCGAAGTAGGGCGCTATTCCGATCCCCTCATGAGGTTAGCGACTTCGACGTCTCGCCGCCTAACGTCGAAGTTAACTTCCAAATAGCGCCCGACGCGTGTAGCCGCGACGGGCGCTATTTCGAAGTTAGTGCCGCTACTTCGAAGTAGCGTGCACGTGTAGGCACAGCTTTAATGTCATAAAGACAACTGCAGCCATTGAGAGTAACTGCCCAAAGCCATCAGCCACATGCCGCAACACAGCCAAGCCGTGCAGACTGAAGGGCTTTCCAATGTAAATGCTAGGAGACTGAGTGCAGGCTATGCATGGGCGGTGGAGCAGAAAGCCCAGAGGAGCTGAGAGAGGGACTCTGAACTCACAGAGCTCCAACTTCTGATCCTAATGGAAACAAGTCTGCAAGACCCTGGAGTTCGGTCATCCGCCAGGCCAACAGGCAGCAATAATAAATGTTGGGTTCTTTGGATTAACCTTCTGGGTTTTGAGCCTGTAGAGGTCACGTTTTCCAGCTTTCCTCCAAGATCTTGAGGGCTGGAAACTGAGTTCATTTTTAAGGAGAGCTGAGATCCTCCTGTGACCAAGTGACTCCACCAGCAGGGGCTTTCCAAAATGCACCAAAGACCACAGAAGTTGCCTGTACTGCTGGAATTCCTAATTCCTTCACAGTTTTCAGCTCCAGGTGGCATCGCAATTCTCTGCTAATGCGAGGAACGTTTGTCTGGGTCCTAGGCCACCACTGCCCTGGTGGAGTTCCGTCTGTTGGAAGAGCACCTTGGGGCAGTGTTCTGGTCCTGTAGAAGTGCTGCTGTGACCCTGATGCCTTGTAGTTGTGCAAACTGGGAAACAGGGCCCTGCTGAAACTCTACACCCTCCAGCTCACCTTAGGGGTGGGTCTCTGCTGTGCCCAGCAAGGCTGCAGACCAGATGCAGTAGGGGAGAGCAATGCCAGCATTATTGATGCAGGGGATGCTTTCAGGAGGAGAGCATACCAGTGGCACGCACAAGGCTGGAGAGCGGACAGCCTGCTCTACCCACCATTTCCTAGTCAACACCATGACACTCAGGGGTGGAGAGAAGTTTCCTTTGCCTTGTGCTCAACCTTGTGGGTGAAAACCATCTGGGGCTGGGCTCCCTGTGCTTGAAGGACCAATTAGCAAGGCAGAGCTGAGAACGAAGGGCAGGAACCCAGGAAACCTGCAGCTGGGTTGTTGAATGTGCCACACCCACAGCTGGAGCTTTGTTTTCCAGCACTCTCAGAGGCTGAGCTCTTTGAGACACCTGCTCCTGGAGTTTGTCCCAGCTCACGGTATGTCAATCAGTAGGTCTCTCCCCCAGTCTGTGCCTGAGGGTCCCTGTGTAACACAGGGAGCCTGGGACGGACCCTGTTCTATAACATGATACAAGATCCCTGGGGTGAACAGTGCAAAAGGATACACAGGGACTCCCTTTTCCTTGGGGCATGGGTGCTCCACTGCTGTAACCCCACCCTCAGACCAACTTTGTCCCACCCTCCGCCCAGCACTGCTCACTCCTGTCTGCCTCCATCATATCATATCACTGGATAGGCCCTCGAGAGGCCCTCAACTCCAGTCCATGGCCCTCACCACAGCACCATCCCTGATGAATTTCTTTTTTAAATCTAACCTGCCCCAGACCCTTGAAAGGCCCCACAAAGACTCAACTCACAACTCTGGGTTTACAAAGCCAATGTTCTAAGCACTGAGCATCCCGCCCCCCGAGTGTGTCCTGCCAGCTGCTTGCTGGCCAGCCCCGGGGCAGCTGAACAGCTGATTGGCAGCCATCCCTGTGTGGCTGGCAGGTGCTGAGCACTCCTGGTGTTTCTCCGGTGTTGCTTGAGCCCCAGAACACCCACAGAGTCAAGGGCTATGCTGCCAGCGCTGCTGAGAGAGAAACAAACTGCCATTTGCGCTGTCCAGCATCCCCGATCACGGCCTGTCCGCCTGGCAGAGTTTGCACTCCAGCAGCTGGTCTGTAGTTTCTGGCTTCCATCTACAACAGCAAGCGCTGTGTGGTTCCCATCCAAGGCCCCAGCTCTCCTGCCAGTGCTGGGCTGTCTTTGTGATGAGGGCTGGCAAGCAATTTTTAAGGACGCAGCAAAGGTGTTTCCTGCTGGCCTGCCAGGCACCCCGGCTTTACAGTTTTTGTATGCAAAGTTTTTCCCTCCCATTCCTTAAAAATATCACTTCCTCCTCTGCCACAGGCCGTAAACCCCTCAGCACCACACGCAGGGCAGGTGCGCCGAGAACAAGACCGTCCCACAAGGAGAAGATTGCAGGGCTGGGCTTTGGTGTCAGGTTCTCTGCAGACACAAGCTGCTGCCTGTCTCACACTCCAGTCGTCTCCAAGGCTCATCATCCTGGGACACCCAGGGATTGTGGCCCCCAACCTGGTGCCCTTTGTGCTGTGACTCGATGTGGTCCTGCTATCCTCATGCTCTCCTGCCCACAGTGGCCTGCCAAATTCCTCCCTGAAACCTTTGGGCTTCCCCCGGAGGCTCCCAAAAACTCTCCCCTGTCCTTACCTTGCATAACTCCTTGGATGCTAACCTTAAAGAAACTTCCAGTGGTGCCCAGAAAGCTCCCCACACACACACAGTAGCAGCCTCACACTGTCCTCTGATGCTCTCTCTTAGTGGCACCCTCCCCAGCTGCTAACCCCGAACCTCCCATGTGTGCTCACGCTAAACTGTTCCCCCTATGCGCACCTTAAATTACCCCCTCAAGTGCTGGCTCAGAAATCCCTTCACCACACAGTCCTCAGCTAGGGGAGATGAGCAAATTCCCATTCCCCAGCCGCCTGTGCCAGCATTAACCACCCTTTGCGGAGAAGGGAGCAGCCCGCAGCCCTCAAAGCCGCTGGTTCAGACTCAGGCAGCTGCCTCTGAGCGCTTACACTTCAGCCGGGGCTTCAAGATCCTTTCCCCATGTCCACAAAGGCAGGAAATCAAACTTAGGTAAGATCTCGGTATCGTCACATGACTCCAGGACTCAGGGCCTTAGGTATGTGCTGAAGGTGTTTGTGGTTTTCTCTGGCCATTGCCATGGCTCACACCACCGTAAGTCCCAGCTCCACTGTCAACCCACAGTGCCAGGCTTAGTGCTCCCATCTAGCCCACAGGATGGCTTTCCTAGCCCCATTCATGCCCTGGTCCCGCACTCAGCGTGCTGAACCAGCTGTGCAATGGCTCACAGGGACCAGGTCTCACCCTTCCACCCATTTTCAGGGGGCACCTCTCTGTCCCCCACACAAGTGCCATTGATATCAAAGCATATTCACTAGGGAAAAAAGACAAAGAAAGCCTGAGGTGTGAGGTTCAACAGGGACAAGTGCAGAGTCCTGCAGCTGGGACAGAAGAATCCCAAGCACTGCTGCAGTGTGTCACACCATTGTTTTATCTGTAGCCTTGTCTGTTCCTCTTTGCTCCTCTTGGCATCACTTCCAGATCTGTTCTTTTTAAATTAATTGATAAGAAGCCCAGTGCTGTATTGGTTGGTTTCACGAGGGGAGCAGCCTTAGGTGTGCTCTGTATCTTTGGTGTTTGCATTGGTCTCCCATGCTGGGGCTGGATGGCCAAGTTAGGAGTTTGTTTGGCTGGCTAACAGCCTGAGGCTGCTGTGAGGTCCCACACAGAACAGCACCACCACATCCCAAGAACAACAGGGCAGCTTATGGTTCGGGATGCCCTGAGAGAGCAACACAGCCACATTCAGCTAAAGCACAGGCTGGCTGGAATAAGCTGCAAAGCCCTATGCTCAAAGTCTAGCTGTGAAATGACCCGCTCCTGCCAGAGAGGGGGAATTCCACGTGGGGAAGTACAGGCTAAAAGCAGTCATTCGGCAGAACAGTTAGCGATGTGCCAGGCAACCAGCCCACAGGCCCTGGGGCCAAACCAGTCTGATGCTGGAAGGAGGCAGTGGTGTGCAGAAATGAGTCTCGCCCAGAGGGATCTGAAGGACCGATCCATTGGGACTTGCTCCCTTTCTAGAGGTGACTCGCAAGGGGCGGGGCTTGTGTCTGGTTTTCTCTCTATCTTGTATAAAAAAGGGTTTTATTTGCTGTTTACAGATGCTAGTGGGAACTATTGGGAATGTTAAATGCTGCCCGTGGTGTTACTGAAGGGCTAGTGCACCATGCTGAGGGCTCTCAGCCCCCCATTGAAGGAGCAGAGCAGCTGGATTGTTAGCCAGGGAGATCTTCCTTGCACACTGCTAGTCAAGTAGTGACAGAGAGGAAGCCGTGCTAGGCTATACACTATCAAAACAAAAAGCAGTCAAGTAGCACTTTAAAGACTAGCAAAATAGTTTATTAGGTGAGCTTTTGTGGGACAGACCCACTTCTTCAGACCATAGCCAGACCAGAACAGACTCAATATTTAAGGCACAGAGAATCAAAAACAGTGAGCAAGGAGGACAAATCAGAAAAAGATAATCAAGGTGAGCAAAGCAGAAAGTGGAGGGGTGGTGGGGAAGGTCAAGGATTAGATTGAGCCAAGTATGCAGACGAGCCCCTAGAAACTGAGGAACCACTTGATCAAAATCCTTTACAATAAACAAAAGATGATCAAAAATGAACTCTCTGAACTTGAAATTATCGTCAACGAACAGGCATCCACGCAAGACCCCACAGTACGAGGCTCTACCAGTGCCAGACAAGATATTTATAAAACACACTTCCTCTTTCTACAAAAAAGAAAAGAGAATAAATTTTCTTCATTACTTCATTCCTCAGGATACTTCAACCACAATAACAGTAGCTCGACCAACAACATTGTTAACGTTTCAAACTACCAACTCAGCCCAGCAAAGGAGTCTCTCTTATCCCGGGGTCTTTCCTTCTGCCCTACCTCCTCCACGAACTTAATACAATTCTGTGGTGACCCTGAAGCCTTCTTTCGCCGCCTCCGTCTAAAGGAATTTTTCCAGCACACCTATGAACAACAGTCTGACTCTCTCGACCCCCCCTACCAACAACAAAAGAAGAAGAACTCTATGTGGACTCCCCCTGAGGGTCGTAGTGAAAGTCTGGACTTCTACATACAATGCTTCCGCAACTGTGCTCAGGCTGACATTATACACAAACAATGCCAAATGAGACACAATCTGAACTATGCTGAACGCCATGCTGTCCAGAGTCTCAAAAATAACCCAGACATCATAATCAAGCCAGCTGACAAAGGGGGTGCTGTTGTCATCCTGAATAGGTCAGACTATGAGCAGGAGGCAGCCAGACAACTCTCCAACACCACATTTTACAGACCTCTCTCCACTGATCCCACTTTGGAATTCCAAAGGAAATTACAACAACTACTGAAGGAACTCCCTGCTGCTACTCAGGACCTTATTCACTCAGACACACCATCTGAGCCGCAGCCTGGATTATTCCATTTACTTCCCAAAATCCACAAACCTGGAAACCCTGGACGCCCTATCATTTCAGGTATTGGCACCCTTACCACTGGACTATGCAGTTACACGGACTTCCTCCTCGAACCCTATGCCACCAACGCTCCCAGCTATATCCGAGATACCACCGACTTCCTGAGGAAATTACAAAACATTGGAAAAGTTCCTGATAACGCCATCCTTGCCACAATGGATGTAGAGGCTCTGTACACTAATATTCCACATAAAGACGGATTACAAGCAATCAGGAATACCATCCCTGATGCCACCACAGCCAATCTGGTGTCTGACCTCTGTAACTTTGTTCTCACACACAATCATTTCCGTTTTGGGGACAATTTATACCTGCAGATTAGTGGAACTGCTATGGGCACCCGCATGGCCCCACAATATGCTAATATATTTATGGCTGACCTGGAACAACGATTCCTCAGCTCTCGTCCCCTATTACCCCTCCTCTACTTAAGATACATTGATGACATCTTTATGATTTGGACCCATAGTACACAGGCTCTAGAAGAATTCCACAGAGACTTTAACAATCTACACCCCACCATCAACTTATGCCTCGATTACAACATGCAAGAGATATATTTCCTGGACACTATAGTACTAATCAAGGATGGCCTGATCAGTACCACACTGTACCGAAAACCTACTGATCGCTATACTTACCTACACGCTTCTAGTTTCCATTCTGCACACGTGACTAGATCCATTGTTTACAGTCAAGCTCTTAGGTACAATTGCATTTGCTCTGATCCAACTGACAGAGACCAAAAACTACAAGAACTTTACCAAATATTCGTAAACCTGAATTACCCACCAGGAGAAGTAAAAAAACAAATCGACAGGGCCAGACGAATGCCCAGAGACCAGCTACTCCAAGATCGGCCCAAAAAAGCCAAGAACAGAACACCACTGGTCATCACCTACAGCCCCCAACTCAGACCACTGCAACGAATTATTAAAGACCTACAACCTATCCTTAATCAGGATGCTACACTCCAGAAGGCCCTGGGTGACATGTCTGTTCTCTCCTACAGACAACCTCCCAACCTCATGAGGATCCTCACTAACAGCCACAGTCTATACCCCAGGAACACCAGTCCTGGAACCTTTCCCTGCAACAAAGCCCGCTGCCAGCTTTGTCCACATATCTTCTCTGGAAATACCATCACTGGACCTAACCAGGTTACTCACAGAATCACGGGCATTTTCTCATGCTCCTCTACTAACATCATATATGCCATCATGTGCCAACAATGCCCAGATGCTTTGCATATTGGACAGACTTCTAACTCCCTTAGACAAAGGGTCAACGGGCACAAAACAGACATCAAAACACTCCAGATCCACAAACCAGTTAGTCAACATTTTAATGGAATGGGGCATTCTGTCAATGACCTAAAGGTATGTGTGTTACTGAAAAGGAATTATCCCACCATTTTGGAAAGGTAAACGGCCGAGCTGGCTTTTATATTCAAATTCGGCACATTAAAACATGGTTTAAATTGTGATGGGAACTTTCTGAGTCACTATGGGGGCTCGTCTGCATACTCGGCTCAATCTAATTCTTGATCTTCCCCCCCACCCCTCCACTCTCTGATTTGCTCACCTTGATTATCTTTTTCTGATTGGTCCTCCTTGCTTACTGTTTTTGGTTCTCTGTGCCATAAATATTGAGTCTGTTCTGGTCTGGATATGGTCTGAAGAAGTGGGTCTGTCCCACGAAAGCTCACCTAATAAACTATTTTGCTAGTCTTTAAAGTGCTACTTGACTGCTTTTTGTTTTGCTAGTCAAGTGTCTGAGTAACATAATCGAAACCAAGGATGTTTCAAGCAGTCAAATAAAAGCTTGTCTCTCTGTTGGCTGAGCCAGATCTCTAACAGGACAAGGCCCAGGTAGCTAGTGTCAGACCTGGACAGCTGGGACCCTCACTGCCCCACCCAGCAACTATAGATCACAACACAGTAACTCTAAACCTGGAACCAATCCCTGCAACAAACCTCGCTGCCAACTCTGCTCACATATCTCCACCAGTGATATCATCACAGGACCTAACATCAGGGGTTCCTTTACCTGCACATCTACTAATATAGTATATGCCATCATGTGCCAGCAAAGCCCCACTGCAATTTACATTGGGCAAACCGGACAGTCTCTACATAAAAGAACAAATGGACATAAATCAGACATCAGGAATGGTAATGTACAGAAACCTGTAGGAGAGCACTTCAATCTCCCTGGACGCTCAGTAACAGATTTAAAAGTAGCAGTCCTAAAACAAAGACATTGCAAAAATCAAATGGAGAGAGAAATCTCTGAGCTGCAATTTATTTCCAAATTTGACTCCGTTCACCAAAGGTTAAACAGAGGCTGGGAGTGGTTGGCCCCTTACAAAAGGAGCTTCTCTGCCCTGGGTGTTAATATCTCCAAATTAGACTCTGACAATGGGCTGCATCCCCCTGTCTGATCTGACTTGTTTTTTCCTCTTTTGATAGGTACTGTTGATACTGGGCCATTTCCACCTTGCTGAATAGACCTTGTCAGCTCTGGCCCTCCCTTTTACTGGGACCCCACTCTTTAAATACCCCTCTGAAACCGCGCCCCCCCACTCATGCATCTGATGAAGTGGGTCTTTGCCCACAAAAGCTCATGCTCCAAAATATGCGTTAGTCTATAAGGTGCCACAGGACTTCTTGTTATGCCCCACCCAGTGTTCCCTTTCAGGTCTCATTTGCCTCCAGATTCCAAATACCAGAACCAGAAAAATCTCGAGCTCCCCTAGAACTGGGCAGCAGCCTTCAGGTGAAAGGGCAGGTTAGGGCAGTGAGCCACCACCAAAGTAGCCAGAAGAGCCATTTTTTTCAAATTTGGTAAAAAAAAAAAAAACCCTGAATAATTCAAGAGCTGCAGTGCATGGGAATACGAGACGTCCTTAATAACTAATGTCAAACCGTACTGTGTGTAACCCCTACGTTAGGACCAGGGCGCACACAATGACTTGTAATGCAATGCACACTTCCTGCAGGATGTTCACAAATGTTTTACGTATTCTCTTTCCTCGCACTTTACCTGTGTGCATTTGTACCACTGACTTCCTGACTTTCACTCCCGAACCCACTTTCATTCTGCCAATTTTACTTCACATTTAGTTTCAGTTTTCTCTCTTAACATGTGCGTTGCCCTTTGCAGCAGGAATGCCACGAGCTTCCTCTTCCTTTCCAAAATCAAGACTCTGTTAGTAACACAACCAAACAAGAGGCACCATCTCAGAGGCAGGAATGCAGTCCAGTATTGTAGAGCACTGCCACTTGCCTCCTGTGACTTACACGGGAAGAATTCCTCAGAGGAAGGACCCAATGCAGGTCTCTTGAGCCACGTCTACACGTGCACGCTACTTCGAAGTAGCGGCACTAACTTCGAAATAGTGCCTGTCGCGGCTACACGCGTTGGGCGCCATTTCGATGTTAACATCGACGTTAGGCGGCGAGACGTTGAAGCCGCTAACCCCATGAGGGGATAGGAATAGCGCCCTACTTCGACGTTGAACGTCGAAGTAGGGACCGTGTAGACGATCCGCATCCTGCAACATCGAAATAGTGGGGTCCGCCATGGTGGCCATCAGCTGAGGGGCTGAGAGACGCTCTCTCCAGCCCCTGCAGGGCTCTATGGTCACCGTGGGCAGCAGCCCTTAGCCCAGGGCTTCTGGCTGCTGCTGCTGCAGCTGGGGATCCATGCTGCAGGCACAGGGTCTGCAACCAGTTGTCGGCTCTGTGGATCTTGTGTTGTTTAGTGCAACTGTGTCTGGGAGGGGGCCCTTTAAGGGAGCGGCTTGATGTTGAGTCCGCCCTGTGACCCTGTCTGCAGCTGTGCCTGGCACCCTTATTTCGATGTGTGCTACTTTGGCGTGTAGACGTTCCCTCGCAGCGCCTATTTCAATGTGGTGCTGCGCAACGTCGATGTTGAACGTCGACGTTGCCAGCCCTGGAGGACGTGTAGACGTTATTCATTGAAATAGCCTATTTCGATGTCGTTACATCGAAATAAGCTACTTCGATGTAGGCTTCACGTGTAGACGTAGCTTTGGTGTCCCAGATGCTGCTTTAACTGCATTTCTGCTAGCTGGAGAGCCCACACCAAAAGCTACCACGAAGGTTGTGACTCAGATGTCCTTAGAATATTGTCACTCCCAACTTCCGCAGGAGAGCTCCTTTCTGGCTCAGCGTTCTCCTGGCTGGGCTGAGAGTTCTCCAGGCTGGGCTCAGCCTGGAGGTTAGATTTTCGGGGGGATCAAAATCATTTGAGTGTTTCTCAGTAAGGGGAGAGAGGAAGAAAGCAGCTTGGGGAGCTTGGGGTGAGCTGGGAAATAACCCATGAGCCAGGGGTCAGCCCAACTTCCACCTCACTGATAACTGCAGGGGGATTGGAGGGAAGTTAGTCATTAATCAGACAGGAATTAAGGGCACTGGATGGAAACAGGTGATCTGAATGCAGAGTTTTAAAGACTCCAACACATCCGCTGGAAAAGCTTCCCAGGATGGGCGAAACTGACTCTCAGCAGGTCAGAAGGGGACAGGGAAATGTGTGGAGGTGCTTGGCCCTCATCTGTTTGGTCTGTGCAGATCCTAGCAAGGAGACAAGCTGCTGCCAAGGCTCAGCAGCCACAGGGCGGTGGCCAGGAGGCTGCACAGGGGCAGTGAGAGGTGCTGGTCAAGAAGAAATTTGAGAAGCGTTGTGGTGGATTTCAGGCCAGAAGTCAGAATGTGCTACAGGTTCCTGGGTGATGCACCCTCAGCTGAAGCTGAAATCAGGGACTTAGCACCTCACTGCATGGGGCCTGGCAAAACCCTGGCTGCCCTTTGCACGGCACACTGGGTGGCAGGGATGCTGATGCTGATTCCGGGGGATGCCAGCTGGCCTGCTGGAGGCCACTGGGCTAGGTGGCAAGGGCTGTGCTGCAGACTGGGGCTGGCTGGCAAGGGGGCTAATCTCTGAGCTCAGGGAATTGTGGGATGCCTGATGGATCCCAGAAGAGGAAGGGGCTGCCCTGCAGGCTGGCGTATTCTTACCTGGAGGCCAGGATGGCAACAGTGCTGCTCGTTTCTGTGAACTTATTTGGGAAACCCATTTCTGTGCTATGTTAACCACCATCCTCGCAGGGCTAGAGCAGCTGGCTGTGCCTACAGGGAAAGACTCTCGAGGCCTGGAAAACCAGGTGGAAGCAAGGATTGAGGAGTCAGTAGTTCAACTGCCCCCACTAGGGCTAGCTGAGGGCATTGAAAGGAGAAATGGGAGATGCCTGGGGACCTGCTGCATGGGGAGAATTGCCTAGCAGAAGCCAGCTGGGGAGAAACTCTTGCAGTGGAGAGGCCAGAGAGGCACAGAATGGCCAGGAAGGGAGGTTGGGTGCAAAGGCAGAACAACCGGGGTGGATGTCTGTCAGGCTTTCCAGAGGAGAAAATGCACCAACCGTACCGCAACCCTGTCCTGAGGGCACCTGTGTCCCCCACGCTGGAGCAGACTTTGACAAACAGCTGGTCGCTCGCCCCCGCCCTGGTGCACAGGGAGTTCTTCTGTTGTGTAATCTGCACAAGACCTGTGTCTGCACCGGGGGTCAGTGCTCTGTACATGGGCCACCCAAATAAGAGCTGTTCCATGGGCAGGTGCATGGTGAGGAGAACGTGGCCTTCTGCTATTTGCCAAAGCTGTCCTGTTTCTTCTGCTGGTAACCACCACGTCCCAGCCTACCGCAGCACCAGGGTGGCAGCAGCACTCAGAGGGTTACGGCAGATACTGCCCATGATCAGGCTGCCTCTCAAGCCAGGCCCTAGTGTGCCAGGGAGTGCCAGTGTCCACTTTGTCCCTAGCCCCTCTGCTGTGCCAGACTAGCGTGTGATGCTAATGGCTTCCGGCAGCTTTGCTGCACTGGGTGGAGAATGCGCCTGGCTCCCCATTCAGATGCAGACTACGGCTGCACAGCGCGGCAGCCTGGATTGCCGGGCTCTGCGCCAGCAGGGACATTAATGGCACTGGATGGAATTCCTCTTTCCACCGGGTGCACATTGTTAATAGCTGACCTTGTTCTGTCCTGGGCACACTGCCCTCCAGAGAGGCGGTAGAAAGCAATCCGTGGGCCATGGCTCTCTACTGCAGCCACATGTTGGTACCCAGCCCCATGACCTGCTTTCTTCATGGGCTCTTTCTTGGCCTCCAACCCACCATCCTATAGAGCAACTGAGCCTGTTGCTCTGATTGGTTTGCACAGTTACGGGGCTCTTCCTGGCTTCTTCCTGAGAACACTCAGGATTGGACAATCATTGGGCTTTGCACACTTGTGCCACTCAGTGGAGTTACTCCTGATTTACACCGGGGGGAGTGGAAGGGGAATCGCTCAGTGGGGCTACTTCTGATTCACACTGTGTAAATAAAAGGACCAAGAGGGCCAGTCTAGTCAGTGCCAGAGCTTCCCCTGGCTCCTTCAATATTCTCCACACTCTTTTCCTTTGTATTTGTGCATTGCTGGGCACTTGTGCACACAAACAAAATCCTGGAGACTTATCCAAAATGCATCAGTCCGTTCCTTGTTACCTCACGCCCTCTGGGTGTGCTCTCCCTGACGGCTGCTATGGCAGAGTTGGAACATCGCTGGAGAGGTTTTACCTGCAAAACCCCCTGGTGTTATCTGCGACGGACGTGCCCCTCAGTACCCAGATTGGGTATCCTGGACAGAGCTGGGAGAAAGGGCAGGAAACCCTGAAGAAACAAAGAATCTGTTTCCCTGCAAATATTTCTGGGGTCGTTAAGAACTGAAGACAACCTGGGTGGGAGACAAGCCTTGTCCCTAAACCGAGCAGCCTTCATTTCTGACAAAGCCAGAGGAATGCAAGGGCTGCATGCACCAGTAACATTCCATTGTTCCATTGTGCCTGCTGGGGGGGGAAGGCTCATTAACGACAGGCTATTTTCAGTCCCGGGGGTTTATTCTGGCAGCGGGTGAACTTCAAGCATGGGGCCAAAATTCCCCAGTGCCCTCCCAAGTTTGTAAGTTACGCAAAGTTTTCTTTTTTCTCTTTCCTTTCCCAAATTACAGGCCCAACCTGAGTACCTAGCCCTGGTGGGCAGATGACCCAAGAAAACGCTGGGGGTGGGAATCTGACCCCCTTGCCCCATGAGCTTCAGTGGAGTAAAGTGGGCAGAGCCAGGGCCTCTGGCTTGTGCCCACCATGAGGGAACGGTGCAAGTGAAAGCCCATGAGAAAGCAACATGAAGGCACCAGTGCTCAGGCAGCCAGGTCATCCTGACACACCGGCTGGGGCCTGTTCAGTCCCCAGCACCCACATCCACCACCAACAGCTCCTGGCCCTGAGAGGTGCAACGCAGAGCTGCACCGTGCTACAGACAGCCAAGGACTCAAGCAGCCCCCTCCACTCCCCAGGGGAGCAGTGACATGCCCTGCTCCAATATCGGAGCACAGGCTGTCCCCCACCACAGGCTCCCCTCTGCTGGGTATCATGTTGTGTGGACAACACTCAGGGAGGTGGCGCCTCACTCGCTCGCTTGCTCGCTCCCTCGTGCTAACCAGCCCAGGCTCCTTGGGCAGGCGGCACAGTGCACAGGCACGGGCTGAGGGAAGGCAGGCAGCTGCTCCCTGCTCACGGTGCCACGGCCATCTGAGCTGGGGCTGCAGGGCCCCGCGTCTCCACACTGAGGTACAGGCACAAGTGAGGGCCCAGTCCCAGGCATGAAGTGGTGGGTCATCATCGAATCATCGGATCATAGAACAATAGAGCTGGAAGAGACCTAAAAAAGCCACCGAGTCCGGCCCCCTGCCCTAGGCAGGACCAAGCCCATCAGATCAGCCCAGCCAGGGCTTTGTCGAGGCGAGACTTAAACACCTCCAGGGATGGAGACTCCACTACTCCCCTGGGGAGACCATTCCAATGCTTCACCACCCTCCTAGCGAAAAAGTTTTTCCTAATGTCAACCTGGACCTTCCCATCCGCAACTTGAGACCATTGTTCCGTGTTCTGCCATCCGTGACCACTGTGAACAGCCTCTCTCCAGCCTCTTTGCAGCCTCCCTTCAGTAAGTTGAAGGCTGTTATCAAGTCCCCCCTCAGTCTTCTCTTCTGCAGACTAAACAGTCCCAATTCCCTCAACCTTTCTTCATAGGTCACACGCTCCAACCCCTAATTATTTTGGTCGCCCTCCGCTGGACCCTCTCCAGTGTGTCTACATCCTTCGTATAACTGGGGGCCCAGAACTGGGCACAATACTCCAGATGCGGCCTCACCAAAGCCGAATAAAGAGGAATAATCACTTCTCCGGATCTACTGGCAACGCTCCTCTTGATGCAACCTAATATGCCATTAGCCTTCTTGGATACAACGGCACAGTGTTGACTCATGTCCAGCTTCTCATCCACTACTACTCCCAGGTCCTTTTCTGCAGAACTACTACCAAGCCAGTCGGACCCCAGCCTGTAACAATGCTTGGGATTCTTCCGGCCCAAGTGCAGGACTCTGCACTTGTCCTTATTGAACCTCATCAGATTTCTTGCAGCCCAGTCTTCCAATTTGTCTAAGTCACTCTGGACCCTGTCCCTACCCTCCAGCATATCTACCTCTCCCCCTAGCTTAGTGTCATCCGCAAACTTGCTGAGGGTGCAAACCAACCCCTCGTCCAGGTCATTGATAAATATACTGAACATAACAGGACCCAGAACTGAACCTTGCGGCACTCCACTGGAAACCGACCGCCACCCTGACACCGAGCCGTTGATCACTTCCTGCTGGGCCCGACCTTCTAGCCAGCTTTCTGTCCATCTTACCGTCCATTTATCCAATCCACATTCCTTTAACTTGCTGACAAGAATATTCCAGGAGACCGTATCAAAAGCTTTGCTACAGTCAAGATAAATCACATCCATTGATTTTTCCCATATCCACAGAGCCAGTCTCGGTGCTCAGGGTCAGGGCTGGCTCGTTAGGACTGTTCTCTCCCTCCACGGGAGGAGCAGGGGCAGACGCTGCTCCCAGTGGGGTCACAGAGGGGCAGAGCCCCCCAGCCAGTGCTGCCCACACAAGATGCGGGCCTACTGCAGCTCCTTCCCCCACCTCTGTCCCCTGCCCCCAGCGCTGGCTCCCCCGGAACACAGGCCGGGGAGATGGGGGAGCATGTGAGACTCAGCAGCTGCGCTGACGGCTGGTGCTGTGCCCACGGCTCCCAGGTGGCGCCTCGCCCAGGCTGCACGAACACAAGGAGCAGCTAGATGCTGATGGGCGAGAGCCCCGCTGCTGTCCACACCCCAGCGCCGGCTGCAGGCGGCAGAGCAGTGTCCTGGGGGGAGTGCAGAGACGGAAGGGACGGCTGCGGTCCTCCACCTGGCTTCTTGCGGGGCACGAGCCTGGGAACCTGCCCAGGCTCTCCCTGCACAGGGCTGTTAGCACGGAAGCCCATCCTGGCTTGTGGCTGGGCAGCGACGGAGAATCAGCCACAGGCAGAGTCCCAGCGAGCGGCGCACTTGGGCGGCTGTGAGGAGATACCGGGGCCGCCCAGCTGAGTAGCGGCGTTCCTGGGCTGGGGGCTATTCCCGGTGGGGGTGCACACACTCTGCACAGGGGCAGACATGATCGGCAGCAACCCTGGCCACACCCCAGGCTGGTGGCGCCAATGGTGATAACAAGCAGTCCTGTAGCACCCTAAAGACCGGCCCGGTCAGTAGGTCCTGAGCTTCGTGGCGAAGCTGTGGCAGCGGGAACTGAACCGCACCATTCTCGCCGCCCCCGAGGTGACAGAGCGCCAGGCCTCAAGCAAACGTTCCCTGTCAGAACTGAGCCGGCAGAGCCAGAGGCGCTGGGTGCCGTGCCCAGAGGGGCAGGGGGTCGGGCCTGGCACAAACTGAGCACTGGGCTCAGGTCATCTTAACCACATCCCTGCGGGTGACAGTCTCCACCGCCCTGAGCAACGGAGCTCGGTCCACAGAAGGGCCCAGGGTGAGCCGGGCCTGTCCCACAGCAGGGCCCCTGCTGCCTTACGCCTCTGCCACCGCCTGCCCTGCCTGCCGGGAGAGCGGCTGCCACACACCTGGGGCTCTCCCAAGCGCACGCAGAGTGGGAGTGGTGTCCCACCGGGATTTTCCATCCCTCTAGGGGCTGAACTGTCGTCGGGGCGGGTTAAAATTTCCTACGTGCTGTGCCAGTACAGAGGGAATGGGCGGCTGCGCACCCCCAGGACGAACAAGAAACCTCCATAGAAATAGATCGTGTGACTGGTCCACGGTGTGGAAGAACATATACCAAAATGCGGGATACTTAGCAAGAAGCTATACCGCCCCGGTGAGGAGCTGAGCCACCGCCACGGCTGGGACCAGGAGCTGAGCTCAGGTTACTGGGGCATGGCCACCTTCGGGTCAGCCCCCCCATCCTACCCCACCCCCTGAGCATCCTCCACCCACCTCCCACTCAGCCTGAACCCCCCTTGCCTCAACACCCACCTGCTCAGCCCAAGCCCTAACCCTCCCCCGGCTCTGCCTGAACCCCCAGTCCCTGCAAGGCCCCAACCCCCCCCGCTGGGCACGAGCACCCCCCCGTGAAGAAGTGGGGCTGGGCAGACTGGCAGGACCTGGCGGAACACCACATGGTGAGTGGGAGGGTGCAGGGAGGCGACCCCCAAATCCTGCCACTGCCGCCTTCCGCCAGCCCCTGCCCAACAACCCCGGCCAGGCTGGCCAGGGAGGGGGCAGAGTGGGGAAGGGCCGGCCATGCAGCATGGGAGTGGGTGCCCGGGGCACCACCCCTGCCTTGGGATGGCTCTGCACACGGTCCATGGGGCAGGGGGAGGCGAGCTCAGGCACAGCACGGGCGGGGGGTGCTGCGCCCACAGAACCAAACTTGCATTCCCGGGATGCCGGCTGCTGCAGGACAGATTTGGGTGCGGCTCTATCAGCTCCCCGGCAGGGCTGGGTAGGAGCCGACTGCACTAGGGCCTCGCGGGGTCGCTCCCCAGCCCCGTGAGGCGGGTGGGCCTTGCATGCCATACAAGCTACTCTTGGCTGCCGTCAAGTGGGCTGCCAAGGCGGATGCTGGCTCCATGCACAGCTAAGGGGCATCGTGCGGGCGCAGGACCACCAACGCAGCTGAGGGGGCAGCTTGTGCAACCCAGCTCCCTTCCCAAGGGAGGCCCAGCCTGCTGAGCCCAGGTACATTAGCAATGGGCAACCCAGGCTGGAGGAAATGACCTCACGTCACCCCAGAATTCAGCCCCCCCTTGGCCCCAGCTCACTGAGGTTAGCGACAGCCCTGTTCTCACCTCTGCCTCTCCTGATGTCACAGTGATGGGGGCGACACAGCGCAGACGACGTTTCCCCAAGAGAAGAGGCGAAGGGTCACAACCCCTGGGCCAGGGAGAAGCTTACAGCAAAGAGCTCCGCTCCTTTGGGGGTGGGGAGAGCAGGAGAGGGGAGAAGGACGGCCTAGTGGTTAGGGTGCTTGCTCCCAGCAAAACCCCCGCTGTGGTTCCTCTCCCAGGGACCGGACACACCCTCCACCTCCCTCCCAGTCGTGTCTGCAGGCTGCTGCCTTTTCAGGAGCCTCCCCGTCTGGTTCTCCTCAGCTGGGCCTAGCCCTTAATCACTCCCCGGCCCCTCAGGCGCTGCATAATGGGCTGTCCAGCTCCCCTCAGCCCAGTCACTGCTGCTGGGCGGGGCAGGGTTCATTGCATCCCAGTAGCAGAGAGCTGCTTGCTTGGGAGGTCCCCAGGCTGGTTTTTAACTCACAGAAGCTCTGGTTAACACCCAGGCATCCAGCCCGTGCTCCTGCTGTTAGGCAGGTGGCCTGTGGACCCCCTGCTGCAGGGAGGGACTGGCTAGAAGACAGGTCCCCTGCCGGATCTCACTCTCGGGTGGCAGCCTGTGCTGCACCAGCCCCAGCTGCCCCTCGAGTGGCATTCTCGGCCATGGAGGGGGATCTCCTGCGTGGGGCAGGGACCCAGGTCCCCGTGACCCTGGCCATTGCGAGGCACGGAATCCACGCCGGCTGAGCAGGTCGGAGCTGGCTCGACCTCGCCGGGTGACATAGGTGGATGGGTTCTGGGGAGAGAGCAAGAGGCGCAGGTGGGAACGGCAAACAGCCCATAATATTCCCCTTGTGTTTAGTCCAGCACCTTGCACCCCAGACCGGGGCAGCATGGCAGGGCATGGTGCTGGTTCGACGCGAGCACGGCCCCGGGGCACTCTCAGCACCACTGGAATGGGCCACCGCTGGGGTGAGACTCGGCAGCTCACAGCCACATTCCCGGGCGGTTTGAGACAGGCAGCGCCAGCGTGACCACATCCGGCCAACCCGCGCTGCCCCCTCTTGTTCAGCCCGACGCTGGGAAGCCCAGATCCACGCTCTGCCCTGCTCGCCTGCCACAGCCCCACGGGCCTGAGCCAGAGCCCACCGCAGCCAATGGAAAGACTCTGCTGATCTCACTGTGCTCTGGGCTGGGCCCCTGCAAGCTGGAGGCACAAAGCTGGGCATTACAAAAGCCAGGCGGAAATCCCGACCGGGCCGAGGGGACCGTCTGATCCAGGGGCTGGGCTGAAACCTGACGCCCACACGGCCTGCGACATCTGCCTGAATCTGCCTGACTGCGCTAGCTGCTGGGGGCAGCCGGTGCCTGCTCCCGCCTACCTCCCCCAGCGGTAAGGGGCTCCGAAGGCAGCACAGCAGGAGCTCTCGGGTGGCAAAGGCTGCAGTGCCACCCGCTCTGCTGAGTCTCTGGCGCGAAGGGGGAAGAGATGGGACTCAAGGGGACACACTCAGGGCTCTGGACCCAACCCGGCGTGCAAAGCGCCGACTCAAGGACAGGACACATCAGCCACCACAGCGCACAGAGAGCTGATGGTCAGCTTGTGTTCACCAGGCCTGCAAAGTCCCTTCCCAGAGTCGCTGTCTATGGCCCTTCACGCTGGGGTGGCTCACCCAGAGGGTCACATTCTGCTCCAGGTACAAACTGCATGACAGCACCACACTCCAGTCCCACTGGTTTCCCTTGGAGGAGCTGGGCCTGGGGGTGTGCCAGGGGGAACCTCTCAAATACAGCACTCTCTTGTCTGGCAACATCCATAATGCAGCATGATTTTGGTGAGCAGGACAACCGCTTATCATGGGTGTGGCCAAGTTTCCCCTGGTCCTACAAAGCCAGCAGTCCTGGCGCTCACTGTGCTGTGCTGTTATTTAGCTGTAATTTAGCCCTAAAGATCTTCTAAAAGCCCAGTAAACAGTGTATGTATTGGTAATGCTGCCTGACTATACTGACCTCCGCCGTGTCCCTTGTCTGGCACTGGCCAGGTCCCAAGGGTGCTGGACTAGAGAGGTCCGAGCTGTAGTAACTTTTGCTTTAGAACCGTGGTCACAGGGGAAGTTATTCTGCAATGTCTCTGCTGATCAATTTCCCCGTTGCTCAGGAGGGTTCCACGTTCTGTATCTTTTGGAAGCTGTGTTCATCCTCAAGCCACATGCTACAGAGCTTGGGGGAATGGGCACAAGGCTGAAATCCCAACGGGACCAAGAGGGACTGTCAGAGCTGGGGGCTGGGTGAAACCTGATGCTTTACATGGCCTGTGATAGCTGAGTGAATCAGCCTGACTCTGGGCTAACTGCTGGGGAGCCAGCACAGCGCCTGTTCCCACTTATGTCCCCCAGCACAAATGAGCTCCCAAGGTAGAACAGGGCCAGGGAAAGGAAGAGAGAATATCAGCTTTACAGCGGTGGACGTCCGCACCCATGGATATGGATATGGATTTCCGCAGCTCAGTTTTGCAGATACGAAGTTTGTCTCTAGAATGCTTCAAATCTGCAGGTATCTGTGTTAATCTCTGCGGATATCTGCAGCCGTGGATATGGGTGTGGAGACTCACTGATCAGTTTACAGGTGCGGCTGCAGATACCAGTTTTATATCCATGTTTCTATCCATGCAGGGCTCAAACTACAGGCCTGTAACAAGAATTTCTGCACACACATTGTGCCTTTCAGCCCTAGCTTGGAGTCCAGATGATGACCCCAAGCCCAGCACTGCAGCGCAGTAAGCCTCCGACAAGCACAACTTCGGTTTGCGTTCACGCGAGTTAAGTGCAAATCGAAAGGCTCACAGCTCCCCCCTCTAGCCCCGGCTCCCCGCTCTGGGGGAAGCTGGGGAGAAGCCGCTCTGCCGCGGTTTCTGCCTGGGCAGCTCTCCAAGCTTAGAGAGCCGGGCGGGCAGACAGCCACTGCTGTGGCTTCTCCTTGGCTTCCCCCGGCTCCCGCAAGCCCAGGGGAGCTGGGAGCCAGGTTCCCGGCTCCCCCCGACTTGTGCGAAATTTGAGTTACGCGAGGTGAGCAGGACTGCAACCCTCGCGCAACTCGGGGGCCTACTGTAGAGCATTGCCCAGAGTTCCTGGGCTGCTCAAGTGTGCAGACGTCAGAGGAACGCAGATTTCCCCTCCTGTCCAGTTGTGCAGCCCAGCCCAGCCCAGCCCAGCCCAGCCCAGCAGTGGTTCAGTGGCACCCAGCGTGCTTCAGAGGTGGTGCTGGTGGCAGACCAGCGTGGTAGGAACCAGCAGGGGATCCTAAAGGACGTCCATACAGCACCTGTGGCTGGCCCATGTTAGCTGGCTCTGGCTTGGGCTGCACTGTGGTGGAGATTATGGGCTTGGGTGGTACCTGGCCTTTGGGACCTACAAGGGGAGGGGCCGAGGGTCCAGGCTGCACCCTGAGCCGAACCATCCAGAGTGCCACGAGCACACTGACCTGAGGCAGCAGCAGGTGTCCACGGCTGTGCAGACATCCCCCACCAGGCAAAAAGAGCCCAGATGAGTCCGGTCCTCTCCAGCCTGACCACCCCCCAGTGTCTCACCCAGGGGTGCTCCTCCTCTGCGTCAGGCCAGTGCAAAGCCCAGAGCAGGGAGTGCTGCCAACAAGCCGGGCTGGGGAGCGTGGGGAGACCCTGGAAACCTGTTGCGATCCATTCAGGAGCCACGGGCTGGGATCCAACACCTTGCACCGATGTTCAGCCCCTGCCAGGCTAATCACAGGGCAGATGCCTGAGAGTCCAGCCGAGATCTGAGACTTCATAGCCTGCCAACAAGAGTCCAGGTTCCACGGGCCCCTCCCGTCCTGGCCAGGCTCCAGTCCAGCTCTTCCCTTGGTCCTCTCCACCGTGTACAGTATCCCCTTTTACTTTCCTCACTAGCTTCCCTCCACGTGGGAGGAATAAGGCCTGTTTTGTTTCAGGAAGAAGGGGTCTTTCGAAGATGGGTTTACTTTCGAAAGACCTGCGTCTACACTGCTTTTCTTCTTTCCAAATATGTATTTCCAAATTTCTTCTTTCCCTCATTTGTGTGCCTCTTTCGAAAGAGAAAAGCAAGTGTAGACACAGCCTCTGTGCGTAGTTGTGTTCTTTCAAAATAAGACGTTCGAAACAGTTGTTTTAAAATATCTTATTTCGAAATAGGGCAGCAGAATGGCTGTAGCCTGAGGGGCTGCAAGGGGTAGCGGTGTCAGACTCATACCACGCTTCTTTTTAGCAGATAGCAAACACCCCACATGGGGTGTTAAGGCAGTTTTAAAAAGAGGTTTTAAATGAAGGAGCCCAGCTCTAGGGCTGAAGAGCTCTGGAGGAGCATTAACAGATCTCCTGTGGCACACACACCTCATCATCTCAAGTTGCTTCACAAAGGAAGTCAGGAGGATTTGCATTGTACAGATAGGGAAACTGAGGCACAGAGCAGGCTGCTGTGGGGGAAGGAGGCTCTAGAAAGAGCGGCATCTTTGTATGATGGCAGCAGCTCAGCCTAACCTGCGTGCAGAGAATTCCTGGGGTGGATTTTACTCCAACTGATGGCATACAGTCGCTCTCATGTTCTGGCATGTTCTTAACCCCCCCCCCACCAATAAATCAAGACCTCCAGCTTTCATCTTTTTGTCACTAATAAATCCTGCATTGTGTGTGAGACATGAAAGAGGAACAATGCACTCGCCTAGCAGTAGCCGGGAGACACGTCCTCCAGCAGGACTGGGCATGCAAACCCAGCTATAGAAGGGGGACTAGCTCCGACAACTCACATTTACAACATCTGAAAACCAGAACTCACATCCAGCCAGTAATGCCCAGAGTTTGAACCAGTCCCTCCCAAACTGGGACTCACATCGGAGATCTTGGGCTGCATTGTGCTTTGACAGGTGCTGGTGAAGCGTACGAGGTAGGAGCTCTGACTTGTGCGATAGTACTTTTCCTCCACACAGCTTGTGCTTCCCCCAGATTTCATTTCGATTTTATAGACCCATAAGAGCACAGGATAGGATGGGACTTCTGGGTCCCTGAGTCCAGTCCTGGCTATCCCAGGCAACCCATCACATCAGCCCATTCTTAAACTTAGCGAGAGCCATCTTAAAACCTGCTAGCTGATTTGTCCCCACTGCACCTACTGGGAGAATGTCCCCAGGCCTCCCTCCTCTGATGGCTAAAACCCTCATTTTCAGCCCAAATTTGCTGATGGGCCTTTCACCTCCATTTGTTCTTGGGCCGACATAGACTCCTCGGCTTTAAGGCCAGAAGGAACCGTTTGGTCATTGGCTGACCTGCACGCTGCAGGGCCCAGACCTTCATCCACCCACTCCTGCAGCAGGCCCCAGACCTCTGGCTGAGTTACTGACATCCTCAAATCATGGTCTAAAGACTTCAAGTTTCAGCAAGTCCACATTTACCGTCATTCAAACCAGCAGATGACCCTTGACCCCTGCAACAAAGCAGGGCAAAACAACCAACAAACACACAAACCTGGGGTCTGTCTACACAGCAGCCTTATTCCGAAATAAGCTGCTCCAGAAGAGCCTTTCAGAAATAGCTTGTTTGGAAATAACGCTGCTACACACAAAAATGCATTTGAGCACTGAGCTACTTCGAAACGCAGCAGCTTCACACAGGGATACTATTTCAAAATGGAGCCACTGGGTGCACTGTGGCTTATCTCGAAATAGGCGCTATTCCCTGTCTTAACAGCACCTATTTTGAAAATAGGCACTGTCCTGTGCAGAATGAGGTTCACCGATTTCTAAATAAGCCAACCGCTCTTTCGAATGTACACGATTGCGTTGTGTAGACACTAGGATAGTTACTTTGAGCTAATGGCTGTTATTTCGAAATAACTTTGCTGTGCAGACCTACCCCTAGTCTCTGCCAATCTGACCCAGGGGAAAATTCCCTCCGGACCACAGATCTGGCAATCAGTTGGACCCTGAGCAAAACCCACCAGCTGGACACCTGGGAAAGATGTCTGTGAAACAACTCAGACCCTCGCCAGCTAGTGTCCCATCAGCAGCCATGGGAGATATTTGCTAGTAGCAGCTGTGAGTGGGCCATATGCCACTGTGGGCAGTCTCATTATATGACCCAGTCCAATACTAGCTTTGCACACTGCCCAGCTCCTCCCCGTCCCTCGTGCTGCATTTCAAAATGACGACACCAATCCACCCTTGTGTGCACAGCCCAGTGCTTCCTAGCACCTCACCGCGGCCACACGATAAGAACATACGAACATTAGAACAGCCGCACTGGGTCAGACCATAGGTCCATCTGGCCCAGCGTCCTGTCTTCCGACAGCGGCCAATGCCAGTGCCCCACGGGGAATGAACAGAACAGGGAATCATCAAGCGATCCACTCCCTGTCGCCCATTTCCGACCTCTTGTAAACAGAGGCCAGGGGCACCGTCCGTGCCCATCCTGGCTCGTAGCTATTTGCAGACCTGTCCCCCAGGAATTTAACTAGTTCTTTTTTCAACTTTACTGTAGTCTTGGTCTTCACAACATTATGACGATGCTGCAGAGTGAATCCCCGTTAAACATGAGCTCCAAATCACGCCTGCCCTGCCGCACACACACCTCTACCTGCCTGCCTGACATTGCCTTTCTGACTTGCCCCGGTGATCCCTTTGTGTGCACAGCCCTGAGCACGCCGCAGTGGGCCTGGGGCTCCCCTTCCCTTTGCTGGAGGGAATGTTGCCGGGAAGACACCGGTTGGTTTCCCAGGGGCCTCTTTGCAGTGGGACCCTCATGAAGAGACAGGTGTGCCAGGAACCTGACTTACAGGTTAGGCTCACCACTCCGCTCCAGGAGGGGTTTGAACTGCTTTTGACTTCAGAATCCCTCTGGTCTTCAAGGGGGGCCAGGCAGAGCTAGAAAGGAATCGGAAGAAGAGAGGGGAAGGGAACTGGGGGGAGACCTGGAAAGACCCCTCAGGGAAGCTGCTTCTCTGGGCAAGCAGCTCTGTCCCCCTGCTCTGTCAGGGCCCGGCCTGCACTTGGAAATGAGGGACAGGCCTGGACTGTCTGGTCCGCTCAGCTTGGCCTGGGACAGGCAGGGCCCTCACAAATCTCGTCTGGCGCCTTGCTGGACTTCAAAGTCCAGCACCTGGCCTGGTGTTGCCCACCAGTGCAATGCAGCTGACGTGGACCTGGGGAGGCATCCCACGAGCACTGCCCCAGGGAGAGCAGCCCAGAGCCCTGCCCCTTCGCCTCTGCTGCGTGAGCTCACGCACAGCAGTGCTGGTGGGAGTTGCTCCTGGGCCCCGCTCACAGGCCGGCCTCTCTCCCGACATCTCCTGTCCAACCTGAAATGCCCACCCGCCTGCTGGCACCTCCCGGAGAGCGTCCAGCCGCCCGCCTGGGCTTCCCCTGGCCAGCACCGAGCTCTGCAGCCTCCCGCGAGCCCCTGCTTCCTACCACGCCCCATCCAGCCCATCGCTGCAGCCCGTAGCGTCCCCTCCGAGATCCTCGCGCGCAGGCCGCATCCAAGTCCTGCTGCTCCTCCCAGCCTGCAGAGTGGAGAGCCGCCTCTCCCCTCTGCCCAGCCAGTGCCAGTCACCTCACAACCGCCCCTCCCCGGCCGTGGCCAGGCAAATCCCTCAGCCTGGCGCTTGCAGCTGTTCGAATGCTGCAGCAGAGATCATGGTCCCGGCTCGGTGCTTTGGCCTGTCACCTGCGTGTCCCTCCGCCGCACCCCCTCCCTGCCACATCACACACCAGCTGTTCGAAGGCCCCTCCTGGCCGCTGGGCACATGACTCGTTATCTCCTCGCCACTGGAGAGGTGCCCGCCCCTGCAGCCGGCGCCCAGCTGGGAAACTGCAGCAGCAGCTGTGTGCTTGCTCCCTGGTACGCGGGAAGGAGAGTGGGTGGTGCCCCAGGAACCTCCCCAGGCACCTCCACCTGCTCCTGCCCCTCCGTGCTCTCCTTTGGGCGCGAACAAAGAACCTGACGAGGGGCCTCAACTGGTGAACCGAGAGAGCTGCTGAGCACGCATGCAACGGGGCCACCGTGCTCAGGGCCTGCACCCGCCTGTGCACCGTGCTCACTGGCTGGCCGTTGGCGTGTGCGTGCCGGGGCAGCTCCCAAAGCCTGCGTGGATGCGTGTGCAGAGCCTAACACGACAGACCCCATCCCCAGCTCTGCTGACACACTGCTGCACCCACGGAGTGTTTTCCACAGGGCGTGTGGCCCCACCCAGCACGCTGCCATCCTATTACCCCCTGAGCGCCCACCCAGGAGTGGGGAGGGAGCAGGGGGGTCTGGTTTCGCTCCAGCCTGGGCTGTGCCGTGTCTCCAGCTCCTTGGCTTCGGCAGGTGCAGCGGGGGAGCTGCCTGCGTGAGCCACCCTCTGGCACAGTGCCTCTGCCAGAATCAAAGAACTTTTCAAAGCAAACCCTCCACTCCTTTGATCGCCAGGTAGAGCTCCTCCCATGCCGACCCAAGGGCCGCACACGCAAGCTTTTCATCACCCTGGGCAGATTGATGAGCTGCTTCTGCAAGGGGGGAGGGACGCTGCCATGCACCGCTTACCCTGGGAGGAGGGAGCGGCACAGGCCGGCAGGCAGGAGGGGGCGTCAGGACGCCAGGGGCAGTGTCTGGCCTTTCACAAAGCCAGCTCTCCCATGCCCAGTGCCCCTGGCGAGCATCCCAGCTACGGGTGTACGTTCTCCAGTCAGGCCTGCGCCTGGCCCCTCTCTGCCAGGCTTCGAGGCAGTGTGCATGTGAAGAGCAGCTCTCTTGCAAACCTGCAGCTGTCACTCAGGTGTATCCGCTCAGCTCATCTCAGCGAGCCTCTGAGCCCAGGTCGATGGCGTGCCCTGGCCCAGAGCCCAAGCTGCAGGCACAGCTGCTGCATCTCCCCTTTATTTTTAGTGTGGGAGCCCAAGCCCCACGAAGTCGCCGATGTCAGGCCAGGTGTGGCCACTCGCTGTTGCAGGTGGATGCGAAGGCAGGTGGGACTTGTGTTTTAAAGAGCCATTGCAAACCCTCCTGTTTTCCCAGAACACAACAGTCCAAGACACTTTTTCTCCAGCAGAAACAAAGAGTCAAACTCCAGCTGAACTTGAAATTGTTTCAGCCGCCCCCAACCTGCACCTTTCTCCCAGTGCTGGTGCAATGCCCTTTTTACAGAGGCCCGGATGCAAGAGCGTACCCTGAACAACGTGCATGAGGCAACTGGAGAACCTGGAGCTCTCAGTTACTACTCCCTTGCACTCGCCACTGGAGTAGAACGCTGCCTTCCAGACGACACTGTGTGGTCTTTACACGGGAATTCTAGCTGTGAACAAAGGCTCCCTACAGGCTGAGCGGCTCCTGGAGCTTGGCACGCGTTACTCTCGTCCCTGCACCGTAGGCACGCCAGAGGCAGGGGAGCCCGGCACTAGCGGGTGCTCTGGACCCACTGATTTTTCCCATGTGAGTGCTCCAGCCCGAGGGCACTCACAGAGTCGGCACTAATGGTTCCGCCACAGTCCATGGCGGAGTTTCTTGTTTCTTCTCCTGAGCCAGAGTGTGGGCTAGGTGTGGCAGGGCAGGTCCTGCGGCGTATTGCTCAGAAGGTGAGGCCTAGCCCCAAGGTTAGCACTGCCGGTTGAATGGCTGCTAAGGTATTAGCGTAGAAAGTCCAGGCTGGCCTTTGTCCAACCAAAGTAATGCACAGGGTTTCTTCTCACCCCTGGGAGGGAGAGAACCCAAGCGGAGCAACAGCAAAGTGACACTTTCCGCTCCTTTGCCTAAGCAGCTTCCTCTCCTCGCTAGCAGCACTAGGAAGCTGGGAGCCTTCTGCATGGGCCAACCCCAGATGGGCACAAAGACCCTCTGGGCCAGTGTGCTGCAGAGTAGTATGCAAACCCCAGCAGGTGCTGTATTTATGGATGAGGAGGTCCCTCTGCCCCCAACAGCTTCCAGGCTAGGACAAATAAAGCTGCCACCTCCGGGGAGAGTGGGAGGGTGGAGATGCAGCAGAGAAGGAGCTAGGAGGAGCTGGCAGGAGAAGGGCCCTTTTCTCTCACATTGCTAAAGCGCCTTTCATTACAGATTGGGACAAAATACAAAATCTACCACAGCACCATTCTAAAAGGCTTTGCTTTGGAAATATCAACCCCTTATTGCAGTTTTCCATTTAAATAATGTTGAGATATAAAATATTAGTCTCCATTATTGGCTATGTCTACACGTGAAGCCTACATCGAAGTAGCCTATTTCGATGAATAACGTCTACACGTCCTCCAGGGCTGGCAACGTCGATGTTCAACATCGACGTTGCGCAGCACCACATCGAAATAGGCGCTGCGAGGGAACGTCTACACGCCACAGTAGCACACATCGAAATAAGGGTGCCAGGCACAGCTGCAGACAGGGTCACAGGGTGGACTCAACAGCCAGCTGCTCCCTTAAAGGGCCCCTCCCAGACACACTTGCACTAAACAACACAAGATCCACAGAGCCGACAACTGGTTGCAGACCCTGTGCATGCAGCATGAATCCCCCGCTGCAGCAGCAGCAGCCAGAAGCCCTGGGCTAAGGGCTGCTGCACACGGTGACCATACAGCCCCGCACGGGCTGGAGAGACAGCGTCTCTCAACCCCCCAGCTGATGGCTGCCATGGAGGACCCCACAATTTCGACGTTGCGGGACGCGGATCGTCTACACGTTCCCTACTTTGACGTTGAACGTCGAAGTAGGGCGCTATTCCGATCCCCTCATGAGGTTAGCGACTTCGACGTCTCGCCGCCTAACGTCGAAGTTAACTTCGAAATAGCGCCCGACGCGTGTAGCCACAACGGGCGCTATTTCGAAGTTAGTGCCGCTACTTCGAAGTAGCATGCACGTGTAGACACAGCTATTAAGTGTAAGATACATCAATCTATTATTATAATGAATTAAAATGAGGAATTTTTGTTTAAAGGTGAATATTAAATGAAAGGAGAACATCAGACTAGACAGAATCAAACAATAGCCAAACAAAACACTCCTTTTTAATTTAAACTTTTTCCCTAAAAAAAAAAAGTCCATGCAAATTGACATGCTCTCGTAAAATATTTCTGTTTTGACAAAACTGCATATTCTGATGAAAACCTGTTTTATCCCTTTTCCCCACCACTGCCAGAAATCATTTCAAACAATGGCTGAACTGTTAAGTCTATGTCTTGCTTCAAAAGTCAATTCAGAGTTCACCCCAAACATTTTCTTTGAAAAAACTGGTGATAGTCTGTGTTTCACAGAAACTGATTTCCACACTGATCTCTTGATTGAACTTGGGAAATTCAGTATCTTTGAAACATCCTGGCTAATTCTCCCTCCTCTTGTCTGGCCCAGACATAGGTATTGTGACAGTACTTGGGCAAAATTCTTCTGATGACACTTTTTTTCCAACTGACTATGCAGGTCCAAGTCACCGGACACATTTTGCACATTTACATCAAATTTGCCAAATTATTTATTTATTTTAAAGGAAAAACACGTCTGAGATATGAAGTGGTTACTTCTGGGTTGAACTGCACTTTTCATTGGACCTGAAACAAAAAGAAATCATTTCTTCAAAAACTTCAATTTCTTTCTCTTTTAGATTGAACCAAAACAGTTTTTCCTCCCGAGTTTTTCAGTTCAGCCAAATAGACTATTCCCGTCCACCATCTTCAGCAGCCCAACTCATGATTGCAATTAGAAGGGAAGGAGCCAATCAGTTCCTCCCAGAGTCTTGAGGGTTTTCCTACCCTTAGCCAAATGTAGCCTGCAAGGGGCAACGGCAGCGGTCGGCAACCGAAATAGCAAGAAGAGCCATTTTTTTCAAATTCGGCAAAAAAATCAATAATTTAAGAGCTGCAGTGCACGTGAATACGAAACAGCTCTTAATAACTAGTGTCGAGCCGTTCATTTCGTCACCCCTATTTTAAGACCAGGGCACACACAGTGCTTTCTAATGCAATGCATGCTTACTGCAGGACGTTCACAAAATTTTTACATATTCTGTTTCCTTGCACTTTATGTGTATGTGTTTGTACCACTGACTTCCTGACTTTCACTCCCAAGTCGTCTTTCTCTCTCTGGGGGATGCTAGACTGTGAACAGTTGCAGCCGCTCTGACGCTCTGATAAAGCACTCCTGTACACATTCGCCATCCGTGAATGGGTTTCCTCATTTCATGATCTCTTGAGTTGCCACAATACTAGCCACAGTTATGCTACTTGCTGATTCCATCCGTTTAGTGAGTGTGTTCTTACTTTGCTCTGCTCCTCCACAGCCTTCTTCTGGCATCTCCAGCTGGATACTGTTCATCAAAAGCAGAGTGCTTGAGAAAATGCTTTGCGGTTACAATGAAAAAGTTACCAACACCAAAAAATGCAGGCAAGAGAAAGGGAGCCCAGCCGAACTCGATATAATGGAAAGGATTGGGGCCATTCAGTTGGAAATTCCCTGTTTTCATCTTCAATCTTCCTCTTTTTTTGATGCTATTCCAACCCCACTTTAATTACACAAATTTTACTTCACGTTTAATTTCAGCTTTCTTTCTCAAAATGTGTGTCGCCCTTCAAAGCTGGAATCCCACAAGTTTCCTTTTCCTTTCTGAAATCAAGACACGATCAACATGATCAAAACACAGACACAATATCTTGTCCCACAATGCACTGAGCATATTAAAGGGGGAGTTATCCAAGGTCTGGAGATCACATAGCGTTTGCTCTTTAGATATGAGTTGTTCATTTTGGGGGCTTTTGGACGTTCATCGTTTATTGAACATGATCAGAAGGGTTTTTCCATGTGTGGCTCCAGAGTCACAGGTTGCAGAGCCCTGGGCTAGGGAGTCCTGGCTGCGGAGGACGTCTTCATGTCACCCTGCTATTTGTGAGTCGATTGATGGCTGATCAGCCCCATTCTGGAGTTGCTGATTCTATCACAGATGGGGCGGGGGTTGGTAGCTGTTGGAGGGATGTGGGGTAGTTTTTGATGAAGAAGAAACTTCTCCACCTCTCCACATCTGCACTGCAGCGGGACCTCTCAAATGCGCCACCCCGTCATGAATTACTGCTCTCCACCAGCGATGGTCTTGGGCAAGGTTCTCCCAACTGTCGACTCCGATGCTGCGCTTTTTCCATATGTGCCTTCAGCATGTCCTTATACTGCTTCTGCCAGCCCCCAATGCTCCTTTGCCCTTCCTCCAACTCAGAAACTCACCACACAATATACAAGGAGCTTTGTCTTGGGATAGATGTCCCAGTTATTGAAGACCCTTTGTCTCTGGTGGGCGAAAGCAGAGCTTGCACAGCTCAGACAATGCTGCATTTCTGCATCAATGCCCACTTTAGCAGAAAGGTAAGGGAAGTGCTCCACATTTTCCAGCAGTTCTCTGTTGACTTCAGTAGAAGGTGCATGAGATTGTCCCGTTGGAGCACCTCGGTCTTTCTGATGTTCAGTGTAAGGCCGAGATTCTCATATGCCTCAGTGAAGACACTTAAGATGGTCTGAAAGGATGCAGGTGAAAGAGCAGCAACCATATTGTCATCCATGCACTGTGGAGGTCTTGCTTTTAGCCTTCAGTCTCCTGAGATTGAAAAGCTTCCCGTTCATTCTGTAGACAATCATCCGGCCATCTGGCTGCTGTACGGCTGGTAATTAAATCACATGATTCTGGGTGGTTGAATAAAACCATTGAGAAGCACATGCCCGGCCTCTGTGGTTCTGGGGTTGCTTTTTGGTTGATGTTTGGTTTCTCTTACAAGCCCGATTCCCAGGCAATGGCAGATGATGAAGAATTAAGGCAAATCTATTGGGGATTTGGCGGAAGGAGGCGGAATGAGAAATTACACTGCTTTTCTGCTTGTTCTCTGGCCTAGGCTCATCAGGGAGTCCAAACAGCTGAAGGTCATTATCATTCTGTTACCAGTCATTGCCTTTGAAGGCAGCCCCCATCCCCACTGCTGCCTGCCCTGCTGGAGCGCTGGGAATGCCTGGCCCAGCTTGGTTTGACTCAAGCTGCTTCGATATGCTGGGTGCAGATTTCCACATCCACTGAACAGGTCCCGCTGGCATTTTCCAGTGCTGCCAAGGTCCTTGGGCACAGCAGGTAGGACAAGAGCATCTTCCCACAGAGACGAGCTCCAGAGAACTGAACAAGGCAGGAAGGCCCAGATCCTCAGAGCTACTTATGTGCCTTAGAGGGCAAAGCTTGGATCTGAGGCCTGTGTTATTCCTTTATGTGTCCGGACAACCTGCCCACCTCTGTGACTCCTTAGCCCAAGGAATAGGGCTTCTGTTGTCCCAGGGTGACTTCCTTGATGAAGACAGCATCATCTCATGGCCTGTCCAGCCAACAGACAGAGGTCAGGTGCTTACAGCCACCCTGATGCCTGGTCAGTGACTGCAGCACATCTGAGAATGGATTACAGCAGAGCAGATTATGGAGAAACCTGTTGGCGAGTGTTCATTCAAACTCCCTGGGGACTGTGCTCCCTGCAAGCTGAGCACTTGGGCAGCTGTTCAGCCCAGAGGCCAATGCCACCCAGCCAATGAGCAGAGCACCCCCAGCTGGCAGCCTGCGTTTCTGCTGGTGGTGCGCCTCCGCACATGCCTCAGTGCACACAGAAAAGTTTATTCCACACATGCATGGAAAAGATTAGCGGGAACATTGCTGGGGAGCACATGATTCCCTTCCCCTCTGTCCTAATGGCAGAGCCCCTGAGCTGCAGTGACGCTCAATGCATCCATTGCTGATGCTGGACCCTGTGGCCATGAGTAAACACACATCGTCCAATCGGGTAGCAGGATCAATGCCATGTGGCCTCTGAACCCCAAGTGGGAAATGTACAGCCCCATTTAAAATGAAGAGCAGCTGTAAAGCAGTTGCAATCTGTCAGGGAACACGAGAAGAGGTTCTGCCCATTCCACAACTGAGGAGAGGGGAATGATTTGCTCAGCTCTAATCACTGAGCCGAGAACATGAGAACAATGCAAGAAATCCGCCCAGTCCAGCCTCCGGCCGTTGATTTGGCCAAGAGCCAGACGCTGCAGAGGAGGGTGCAAGACCCTGCTGTGGACAACGCTGGGGTAACTGGCTGCCAGGGGAAGTTCCCACATACCCTCATGCGTCCCGGGTTTGTCCGATGCCCAGGACCACTGGGATTCTCGGCCCTGTGCAATTTGTGTTCTGTCCAATGAGCAGGGGCAAATTACTGCGCTGAAAGGGCAAACTCCAGAGCAGAGGCGCCGTCTAGGAGGCTCAATGGGCAGGAGGTTCCCAACAATTCAACCAGCACTGAGATCCTCATTCTTTGCCCCTCTTCTGTCTCCTTTCACGGGACTATTGGAGCGGCCCCACTCTGTACAGCCCCATGGCACAGATGGGGAACTGAGGCCCAGCCCGTCCCTTGTGAAGCTGAGCCAGGCAGACTCAAGGACACGTCCAAAGTCACACAGGAATTTTGGGGCACAGCAGAAAAGTGGAACCCAGTAGCCATTCCCCCAACCTTCTGGGCCAGCCTTCCTCTCTCCCGTAACTCCCTCCCCCTGGGCTGCAAAGCACTTGGAAAACATGAGTGACCCCTTAGCAGGCAGGCCAGAGCTTGTTGGGTGAGTAGATTAGGGACCAGGGGACACAGAAGCAGGGCCCTGCCCCTGACGCTGGCGTGCCCAGAAGCAAGCACCTGTTTGGTAGCTGAATCAGGAATAGACCCAGCTGCTCTGACTCCCAGGCAGGCCCTGTTACAAGAGGCTGTCCCTCTGAACTCCTGCAATAGGAAGCCAAATGTGAGCAAATTCTTCCTAGGTGTTGGCAGAAGGACCCCCAGCACTGAGCCATGCAACTCACATCAGACATCCATGGGTAGTACCCAGAGGCACTGAGACCTCATACTAGGGTGAGTGAAGTCTCTCTCTGCTCTACAGCCTTGGCTGTGAGCCCCCTGACCTTTTGCCCCTCTGAGCACAGGTTCAGTCCTTGGTGCTGGTGACCTGGGTCTCTTGGCATTACATGTGCTTAAAACTCCTTCCTTTTGTAACGCTGACAGACCTGGGTTGCTGGCCCCAGGGATAGAACCTGCCAGCGGAGGGTCTAAAACCCTGCACTCTGCCACATGAGCTAAAGGCCAGCCGGCTCTCAAGCAGAGACTTCCCTCACCCCAGATGAGGTCTAGTGCCTCTGGGTACTACACTTTGACCAAGGCTGTCTGCAAGACCGTGACCATGAGGCTCCGCTGCAGTATTCTGCCCACTCCGAGGTGGTGAACTCTTCTCTCCCCTTGCTCAGCAGGGAGCTGCGGTGGGACCGAGAGAGGGTGAGGCAGCGGCAGGCCCTGCACGGCATCCCAGCTCCCGGTCCCACGGCCCAGCCGATAGATCTCCCTGCATCTCCAGCAAATGTCACGTTACACCGGGGAGCTGGTGCTGGCTCTGGGCTTGTTCTCCACATCCCCCGCTGAGGTCCCCACATTTGTGGGAAAGGCTTTTCCTCTGCCTGTGATTTTGGTGTCCCAGAGGTGTCATGCTGGGGTGGGCTGTGAGTAACTCCCACTGCAGTGAGGGGCTTCAGCAGCCAGACCCCGTCCCTCCTTTTAGAGCAGTCACACCTCAGCCTGCAGCCAGGCTCCTGGTGCCGGGCTCATTTCCATAGGGAAGGTGCTGAGTGGGAGCCCTCTGGACGGCTGGCAACGTGATCCACTGGGGACAGGACCCTGCCCCTAAAAGTGCTACTTGCCCTCCGGTTTCCCCTGCAGCCCGGCCCACTCTGACCTCTGGTGGAGGTAGCACCTGCGTGCAAACTGCCTGAGCTGCACCCTGACGCGACAGACAACGGGGCTCTCTGGTCACTGGGGGACTCCTACTCGTCAGGACTCTCAGAAGCGCTTGTCTCTGCCAGGGGCTCTGGTCTGGCCCCACGACCGCTGCCACAGAGCTGCCGGTAGCGCAGCAGGAGACAGACAGCCCCTGCCCTGAGCACACCTCCCAAGCTGCCCCAGCTGCTCTACTCTCCTGCGTTTGCATGCAGTGGTGTCCCAGGGCCTGCATCGGTGTCTGCATTGGCCTTGCCTTGGTCTGGAGCCCTCTGCTGAGGGGGCTTTCCCTTCCCGGCCACAGGCAGGGCTGCACTTCCCTGCTGCGGGGAGGGGAGGGAGATTGGGTTGTCGGGGCTGGCTGTGGGGGAGGGGTGGGAAACTGGGTTAGAGTGGGTGCCTGGCTGTGGGGGAGGGGTGAGCAGGAGGCTTGGGTTAGAGTGGGGGGCAGGGGGTGTTCGGCTGTGGGGGAGGGGTGAGGAGGAGGCTTGGGTCAGAGTGGGGGGCGGGGGGTGCTCGGCTGTGGGGGAGGGGTGAGGAGGAGGCTTGGGTCAGAGTGGGGGGCGGGGGGTGCTCGGCTGTGGGGGAGGGGTGAGGAGGAGGCTTGGGTCAGAGTGGGGGGCGGGGGGTGCTCGGCTGTGGGGGAGGGGTGAGGAGGAGGCTTGGGTCAGAGTGGGGGGCGGGGGGGTGCTTGGCTGTGGGGGAGGGGGAGGGCATTGAGACACACATTATACATTTAGTTTTCTCTCTATCGATATACGAGATACACGTACATATGTCCGAGCTGTAGCTCGCTGTATAAGACTAAATGGCCACACTGTCCGGGACAGAGCTATGCGTATGTCTGGGTGCTGGCGGTACGTGTCCGTTTTAAAGGGGTGTGAAGCAGGGGCAGCTCTACCCCCCAGAAGCTCCTGCTCTGTGCAAGGTGGACACGCCTCAGTGCTTCTCAAACAGCCTAGGCCTTCCCTTCCCCTCGACAGCTGCCCGGCCCCATGGCACAGCGCTGCGTGCTCAGCCACGTGGCAGCAAGAGGGACGGGGCTGGGCCCACCCCCTCGAGCCATCTCCCCTAAGTCCCAGGCACGTTTCCTGAGTGGCTCCGCACCCCTCACAGCCCTGCCCCCCCAGGTCCCTGGCACCTGCTGCAGTCAGAGCCGCATGGCGGCTGGAGCTCACCCCTCGGGCAGAGCCACTGCACAGGGGGCCTGGCTGCTCATCCGGGCTGGTGCCCAGAGCAAAGGGAGTGGGGCTGACGGGAACTGGAGTGAGGGAGTTTTCACTGCTGAGATGGAGGGGGCGAGGTATCCGTGCCACGCCTCTGCTCCAGGGTAGCAGGTGAGGGCTGTGCCTCAGGGGCTGGCATCAGCCCGCGGGCTTGGCCAGGCGAGCTGGGCGCTGCCAGCAGACGGGCTCACAGCCTATCGGGCGCTGCCAGCAGACGGGCTCACAGCCTGCTGGGCGCTGCCAGCTGACGGGTTCACAGCCTGCTGGGCGCTGCCAGCAGACGGGCTCACAGCCTATCGGGCGCTGCCAGCAGACGGGCTCACAGCCTATCGGGCGCTGCCAGCAGACGGGCTCACAGCCTATCGGGCGCTGCCAGCTGACGGGCTCACAGCCTGCTGAGCGCTGCCAGCAGACAGGCTCACAGCCTATCGGGCGCTGCCAGCTGACGGGCTCACAGCCTGCTGGGGCTGCCAGCAGACGGGCTCACAGCCTGCTGGGCGCTGCCAGCAGACGGGCTCACAGCCTTCGTGGCAGAGGCAGGGGGAGCAGATCCCCTCGGTGACAAACACCAAGAAATGAGCCCTGCCCTGAGCCATCTCCTCACCCTGCGCCCAGGCAGGCAGGCAGACGCCCTGGCCAGCCACACAGACTCAGCAGTGTGAGGGCCAGGGTGCCCTGGCAGCTTTTCTGCCCTGCTTTCCCGTCGCTCTGCCCAGGTCAGACAGGGCACTGCAGCTGGCGCCAAGGCTCGGCCAAACCCCTCTGGTTCTGGCACGTGGCTCAGGTCTGCCCAGCAGAGCAGTGTGAGAACTGCCCATCCCCACGCACAGCCCTGCTCCTGGTCACACCACACCAACGGCGCATGGAAAGGGCCAGGGCAATGTGCAAGCTCAGGGGGAACTTGCTCCTGGCAGCCGGAGTTCAGCTGGGAGGTGTGAGGAGCAAGCCCCCAGTCTCGCCTGCCTGGCTCCCCCCAGCCCTGGCAGCAGCAGCTGCAGAGCAGAATATGGGTGAGCCTCGGCGAGTTTCCACCAGCAGGGGAAAGGTGGCAATGGGGAGCCAAATTCCCCACTAGGCTGCTGAATTCCAGCCGCCTGCTGCAAGCCTCCAAGCCAGCTGAGATCTCTCGTGGGAGCAGCCGGCCGCCCTCCCATGGAGACGGCTCAGGAATGAAGAGAAGCTGCCGGCGAAGGCCCATGGGGGTCTGAGGTCTGTGCTGCAATCGGGTGGGGGGCCGGGGGGTGGAGGGATGGTAAGGTTGTGGCACCATTAGACTGGGTCCTGTATTTCTCAGGGCACTGGGTGAGCACTGCTGCTGGGTAGCTGAGCACAGAGAGGATTCTGTGGGAGACGGGCCAGGCTGCAGCCTGAGCCCCACAGGCCAGCACTGGGCACCGTGTTTCTTCAGGGACTCAGCCGGGCAGAGACTGCAGGGCTTGGCTCCTCCAAATGCCCCTGACAGCTGTCCCCTCTGCAGCAGGCTCCATCGCGCTCTGCCTCGGCTGGGGGGAAATTCCAGCTGCAGCCTTTGCCTGTCTCTCCATCACCCCTCTGCCGCCAGCCGGGAACTGGGCTTGGCCATCCCCAGAGGACGAAGCTACAAGAAGGTGCTGCCAGCTGACACGTGCTAGGACACAGCAGGCTGCCAGCACCTGGCGCAGGCCCTGCTTCGAGCACCGCCGAGATGCACCACTTGGGGAAGGACAGGCAGGACTTGAGAGTCACTAACCCCGTCCCTCACCATGCAGTCCGGGACAGCCAGCCAACCATGTGTGGCTATTGCAAATCCCCTCGGCATTGCCCTAGACCAGCAGCTCCAGCCTCAGAGGCCTGGCCAGGCCAGGGAACCCCAGCAGCCCCAGGGCTGGGAGTCGGCTGGGGCACAGAGTACTTTAAATTTATATTTAAATTAAAAATACGATAAATGGGTGAATAACAATTCTACACATCACCGTTTATGAACACTTACTAAAATTATCAAACAATAACTTTCATATGAAGTATTAAACTCTCAATTAAAATTATTGCATTGCATTCCAACAAGACCTGAAAATATTATAAAATACACCTCAAACGTAATCTGTAATAAACAATTACAACTTTCCGATCGACAAACATTTTCTCTGGTGGCCCTGACAGCTATTAGCTGTTGCTTGTGCAGCCCTCAGGAGGCTTTGAGTTTGACATGCCTGAGCCCGAGCTCCTGTCTGCTCAGCCAGTCAACTGCTCCACAGCAGTGAGCATAATTAGGCTTGTCATACGGGCAGGGAAACTGATGCACGAAGCGGCTAAGAGGTCCACATGTCAGGTGCCAAACACGAAGCTCCTGAACCCACACGTCACCATGCCAATGAGCCACCAGCATTTTAGCTCTCCCAGCTCTCCCCAAAGCCCAGCCACTGTTCAGGTGCCGCAGTGTGGACTGAAGGCCAGAAACGTTCCCCAGGGCTCAGCGCCCGGCCTGCGCCTCAGGCCAGGTTTGCAAGAGCGCTGAGCAGTTTGCCAGACCTGCGCTCCAGTGGTGGGAGCGGAGCCCTGAGAACTCTGCTTTGATGTGACATAGCAGAGCTGGGCAGAGGGGAGTGCAGCGCCCTTTGGCATCCCCCGTAAGTACCGCACACGGCTCCAGGTGATAATTTACAGGCAGCAGCTTTGCAATCGGCAGGTGCTGTGTCAGCATGTGGGCTGCTTGCTGGCATTCTCCCAGGGGCCCTGGGAGGCAGTGCAAAGGGGCCAGACGCTCGAGTCCTTCCCTCGTGGGGCCTGGGGTATTTTACCATGGACAACCCCCGCCCCAGCCAGGCTTCTCCAGCCAACGACGGGCTCTGGAGATCCCAATGCCCACGCAGCTCCCCCAAAACACTTCCAATGGCGCCACCCCCTGAGCAGAGCAGGTTAATGGACGTCCAGGGAACTCCCCTCACAAAGCCCAGCAAAGCGTCTGGGCTGCGACACTCACCCTGCTGGGATGGGCCCAAGGGACAGTGACCGATGCAGCAGGAGAACAGCAGGACCCTGACTGCTGGGGAAGCCTGACCTCTGCCAGAAACAGCCTGTTTCTCCAGGGTGCTGGGCCTGCGAGGGACCCCAGCCGTGCAAACCAGGCTGGCAGTCTTAACAAACACCGCACAGCTGCAAACAGCTCCTCGCCCTGCAAACAGCTGCTGCATCAGTGGGCCCAGGGACCCTGCAGAGGCTCAGGAGGGGAAGTGGGGTGTCTACACAGAGCCCAGGGTGTGCAGCCCCACAGGGCTGGAGCAGGAGACTGCCCAAATCCTGGACCTACACCGAGCCCCTAAGGATGCTTTACTTTGCCATCCTGTGGTGCTGTGGCCTCTCCTGCTCGCAAGCCCGGTGCTCCTCCTTGGAAGGGTTGTCTGCAGACGGAGCCAAGGTGGCCCACGAGTGCTCAGGGTGAGACGCCCCAGGGTGACAGCCATGCCACGGAGTCCCCTCACAGGTACAAGCACCTGGCACTAGACAGCTCCCTCCTACCGCCTGCTCACAGAGGAAAAGCATCATTCCCAATGGGACCCGCCAAAGACAGACGCCACACAAGGAGGCTAAAAGCCAACTCTGCCCCTCCAGCAAAACCACCTGCTGTAGCCCTCTCCCTCCAGGGCTCTGGAAGCACTTGGCTGTCTTTATGCCCATCTCACACAGAGGGAAACTGAGGCAGCAACCTGCCCCAGGCAATCGAGCCAGGGTTCCTGCCACCTTCTGAAGTCTGCAGTTCGAGGCACTAGGCAAGACTGCCCCCGCACTGACGAGGGCTCTCAGCACAACCCACTGCTCTTGCCAGCTACACAACGTGGTGCTTCCATCCAGGTGATTTCTCCCTCGGTGCATCAGCCCTGCCTGTGGATTCAGGGGTCAAACATCTTCCCAGCCTTGCTGCAGCACAGCTAAACCTGCTGTGAATAGAGCCACAAAGCCGCATTCCCAGGGCCTGCCAAAGCCGGCCTGTCTCACAACGCAATGCCCAGGCTGCCCTGCCAAGCCCTCTCGGGCAGAGCACAGGGATGTTCTCAAGGGATCAGCTGTGGGGCTAAATGTCAACCCAGCAAAATCCCCGGGAACTTGAGCCCTGTAGCAATAGGGCTGGGCCGACGCTTGGAAAATTAAGGTCTTTCCACCAAACCGCCTCGTGAAACGTTATTCATTTGGAAGGGACCGCTGTGACGCTCTGCTGGTGGCTCACCCAAACCGAAAGCCCCAGAGCCCTGGGTTATCACAGCTATTGAAATGCTGGACAGAAGGGTCCGAGGACAGTTGGCAGTAATTGCTCAGTATAAATACTCCATTATGCTCTCAAACAATCAGAATCTGCTTGGCAAACCAGCTCCTCTGATCCATGGCAATCAAGAAGCAAAGCACGCATAACATCACAGTATAAACAGCATTATGCAGAGGGGCGCGGTGAGGAGGGGGGAGCTGGCTCATCAGGTCCTGAAATAATAGCTGCTTTTTTTGGTTTTGTTTCTAAATTACGGGAGAAATGTTCTGTCAGCAAAGTGGGCCCCCAGATTCTGAGCCCAGGCTGCAGCTGAGGCTGGGGTGGGGTCGGGCTCTAGCCTCGTGCGCCAAGGCCAGCCCTTGCACTGCAAAGCAAATGACAGCTCAGTACTTACAGATAAGCAGTTAAAGGGCTCAGGCTGACGGGGACTTGGGAGAGCCCCAGCTCTGAACAATCCACTGTGAGCATGATGCCATCTTCTTCACAGTGGCACTGCGGTGGGCAGGAGGGTGCAGCCCCTGGCTCCAGGGCCACCGCCTGGAAAGGGGCAGGGGAGGACAGAAGAGTGCACCAGAAGAGAAGTTTGTCCATCTTGGTCCCAGCTGCAGCCCAGGCGCGCTGGGGGAGCTGTCTTGCTCTGATCGCAGCAGGCTGCACCTCCAGGGTCTGACTACTCAGTCCCCGCAGACACTGGATCCCTGGCTCTCCTGAGTGTAGGAAAGATGCAGCCAGTGGAGGGAAGGCATTGTTGAGTGATCTTGGTTATTGGGTTTCACAGGCAGGGGCAGGGCAGGGGCGTGAGAGACTGGGGGAGGAGGAGCTAAGGGAACTTTCTGCTCTCTCCCTCTCGCTCCCCCAGCGCTGGCAGGAATTTCATTCAGAAGGAAGAAGAAAAAACCCCAACAACTAAAGACCTGTTTGTAGCTCCAGGACTTGGGCTTGTTTTGCAGCCAGGTCTGTGTGAGCCAGCAGAGCAGGGGGAGGCAAGTCACTCCTGGGGGGGGGGGGGTTTGCTCCTCCCCAGCTGATGCGCAGCGGCACCCCGGGGTGAGGCCTTTGGAGGCAGGTGCATTGGGGCTGGCTCCCTCGCCCACCTCTCAGCCGGGTGTCTGGGGGAGCGATTTGAACTAGTCCTGCTGCTGCCCCCAAGGCCCTGAGTGCTGTACTAGCTCTTTAGTCACTTGTACGGCCCCTACCGCCACAGCACCTGGGCAGCTCTTCACCCCTCTCCTCCCCCCCCATGCTGGCGTACACCTGGGAAACTGAGGCAAGGGGAGGCTAATTAATTTGCCAAAGGGAGGCAGGCAAAGCAGGCAATTGAATCCAGCTCTCCTGATGCTCGAGGAGTGCCCTAACCACTAGGCCATCTCGCTTCTGCTGCTTCAGAGGGTACAGTATGGTGCTTCATGTGCCCTTCTCCCAAGGGCAGGGCCTTCCCATGACAGGCAACACACGGGAGCGGAAGGGAAACGGTTATGCCGAAACGCCACCGGTGCCCAGTGGGAATTACTCTTCACCTCCCTGAGATCACAGAAACACGAGCTGGACACTTTTAGCCACCCCATTATTGCCAGACACACAGCTTGGCAATGCAAACAGTAGAGTTCATCTCTACAGATTTGGACTGGTCCTGGAAGGAGCCTGACTGACAGTGCCTAGAAATCAAGATTTCCTCTGGGACTCCCCTCCTTCAGGGGGATTTCAACATGTCCACTTTTGGGGAGTGTAGCCTCAGGTTTAATTTCAGACTTGGACCTCTCCAAGCCCCGTCCTCCTTTCCCTGCTCACTCCCTCCACTGCCCGGAGAGTCAGAGCAACCAAATGCTGCTGTGCATGCCGTCCAGCTCCAACTGCAGCCAAGCCACCCAGCACCTGCCAGACGAGAACATCACAGCATGAGCAGCATTATGCAGAGGGGCGCAGGGAGAGGGGGAGCTGAGTTCTCACCTGACCCTGGAGCAGACAGGCCCCAGACTGGAGGTGAAGGCACCGAGAAAGAAGCGACCGCATGTGCTGCTGCAGACAGTCCCTATGAACACCTCTGCAGGTCACCAGAACCTATGTCTGTGATCAGGACAAGCCTGGGTTTCTCTGCCTGCTTTTCCACTAACTCCCTAGCTGCATCTACACGTGCACGCTACTTCGAAGTAGCAGCACCAACTTCGAAATAGCGCCCGTCGCGTCTACACGCGTCAGGCGCTATTTCGAAGTTAACTTCGACGTTAGGCGGCGAGACGTCGAAGTCGCTAACCTCATGAGGAGATAGGAATAGCGCCCTACTTCGACGTTCAACGTCGAAGTAGGGACCGTGTAGACGATCCGCGTCCCGCAATGTCGAAATTGCTGGGTCCTCCATGGCGGCCATCAGCTGGGGGGTTGAGAGATGCTCTCTCTCCAGCCCCTGCGGGGCTCTATGGTCACCGTGGGCAGCAGCCCTTAGCCCAGGGCTTCTGGCTGCTTCTGCGGCAGCTGGGGATCTATGCTGCAGGCACAGGGTCTGCAACCAGTTGTCAGCTCTGTGTATCTTGTGTTGTTTAGTGCAACTGTGTCTGGGAGGGGCCCTTTAAGGGAGCGGCTTGCTGTTGAGTCCGCCCTGTGACCCTGTCTGCAGCTGTGCCTGGCACCCTTATTTCGATGTGTGCTACTTTGGCGTGTAGACGTTCCCTCGCTGCGCCTGTTTCGATGTTGGGCTGAGCAACGTCGAAGTTGAACATCGACGTTGCTGGCCCTGAAGGACGTGTAGACGTTATTCATCGAAATAGACTATTTCGATGTCGCAACGTCGAAATAAGCTATTTCGATGTTGGCTGCACATGTAGACGTAGCCCCTGTGTCCAGGTCACTGCCTGTCTGCCGGTAACCTCAGGGAGGGAGGGGGTTTGCAGCATGTGAGAGGCTTCAGGAGTCCATGCTGCAGCTGACGGGCTGACTGCAGCTCAGGTACATGTAGGGTGGAATTACCTTCAATCTGGCTTGCTGGAGTCCTGGAGCAGTGAAGCTGCAGCAGCGCTGGTTAGCCTCTGGAGAGTTACTCAGGGGCCCTGGAGGGCTTGCTCAGCCTGGGTGGTGTAGCCCACGCTGCAGAGCTTCATTGCCAGCTTGGGTGCACCTCCTCGAGCTGCCACCCACCCCTGGCTTGCTGTCTAGACCTCCCCGACTAGTAACCCAAGGGAAGGTCAAGAGAGGAAGTGACCACCCTTAAGTGTGCACATAGGGAGGAGAGGTCTGTTATCAGAGGGCTCTTGAAGCTAGCAGACCAGGGTAGCAGGAGATCTAATGGCTGGAAGTTGAAGATACATTCCAACTGGAAATGAGGTGCACATGGTTCATGGTGAGGCCACTAACCACAGGAACAAGGGTGTGGGGGAGTTTCTTCACCTGGGGAGTCTTTTCATCAAGAGTGGGTCCCTTTAAAACCTCTGCCCCAGCTCATTCTCAGGCTTTGGGCAGTGGGAACTGCTGGCTGGGGCTGGCTGTTCTGTACCGCACAGGAGGTCCAACTGAATGATCACAACTGGCCCAGATCCTCAGTGTTATTTAATTTCAGAGAGAGTTCAACACCTAAAGCTCTGGGCAGTTGGTCCCTTCCAGTTTAAACTCTAAGGCCTGCTGGAAGCTGAGGGAGCTCTGCCAGAGATTACCAGGGGTTCGGGGTTTCACCCTAGAGATTTACAAATCATTTAAGTGGAATGAAACCACCTAAGCCTCAGCAATGCTCTGCGAAGTAATGAATGAAACCTTTGCAAAGTGCCTTCACACCCCCATCAATGAAGGATTCAGATAAGAGAAAGGGCCGCACCTGGAGGGGAGAACCCACCATAATTGAAAGTCATGGCCTGCTGCCATAGCAGAGCCAGGCATACTCGCCTGGCAAAGAGAAGAATGCTCCTCACAGCTGGCCAGAATGCTGGAGTCACGTCTGTCCCCTTCTAGGTCAAAATTGGTTCATTATAGGGTTCTAAAACACCATGTCCAGTGATGTGTCCTTGGAGAGCCACCTGGACTGCAAGACAAGATTGTGCTGGTGTGGAATGCACTATTGACAGGGCTGGCGGGAGATGCTGGTTCATTGGAACTGAAATGTTTCCAGGAATGGGCCAGCCCTGACAAAGTTGGCAATGGAAACGTTTTAAATGATTCAGTTTGAAAGGGGGGATTTAGGTTGGACTTTTCACATCCAATGGCAAGACTTGGTCACAGATGAGGAGCTTTAGAACAGAGCAAAACTCAAGGGTAGAAAGTGGGGCCGGCTGGGCCACACGCTCCGAAAACCATCATCCAGCAGCGTCCGTCAAGCTCTCACGTGGAGCCCAGACAGAAAACACAAGCGAGGAAGACCTTGGACAATGTGGAGAAGAGCTACTGAGACTGAAGGACAACAACTGGGGAACTCCTGGGGTCAGCTAGAAGTTGTGTCCTGAGACAGAGTGAAGTGGAGGACACCGCACTGCAGCCGTATTCAGATGCTCGTACGAGTTCATTTCAATGTTTCCTCAGAAACTGAGTTCAAGACAAAAGGCAATTTTGCAAGGTTGGAAGATTTCATGAGATGGTAATTCCATTATCTGGGCAGCTTTAGCTGATGATATCTGCAGGGGGAAGGAGCGGGGAAGGAGAGACTAACTGCAGGGGTGGCTCAGGCTCCAATCCACTTCCACTACCACAAACAGATTTTGTTTGGTTAGTTTTGGCCATTGGGTTTCGTGGGAGCAGGATCAGGTCCCATGCGTGTTTGTGGGTTGCCCTCTAGTGGCTGGTTGCAGCTTAGAAAGAGCAGGAGAGTTTCTGATAGCAGATTGCAGCCTGTTAGCTCAGCTGGTAAGTGCCTATGACTGTCGTTACAGCCGTGATACGTAGCTTTGAGGGCACACAGGGGGCTTCCCAGGGGTACATGAACTCATCTAGAAATTTGCCTCGTTTTACAATAGGCTATATAAAAACAATGACAAAGTCAGCGCAAACCAACATTTCCTACCAACTCTGAATTGTTTATTTTGCTCTATATACTGTACATTGACATTTATATTCCAATTAATTTATTTTGTAATTATAGGTTGGGGACCAACTGGCTAAGCAGCAATACAGTGGAAAGGGACCTGGGGATTATAGTGGATGGAAGGCTGGATATGAGTAAACAGTGTGCCCTTGTAGCCAAGAAGACCAACAGCATATTAGGGTGCATTAGGAGGCACATTTTGAGGAGGTCTAGAGAAGTGGTTGTCCTCCTCTATTCAGCACTGGTGAGGCTACATCTGGAGTATTGTGTCCAGTTTTGGGCCCCCCAGTGTAAAAAGGATGTGGATGTGCTGGAGCAGGTTCAGTGGAGGGCAACAAAAACGATTAAGGGGCTGGAGCACAAGACCTATGAGGAGAGGCTGAGGGATTTGGGTTTGTTTAGTTTGCAGAAGAGAAGACTGAGGGGTGATTGAATAGCAGCCTTCAACTTCCTGCAGGGGAGCTCTAAAGAGGATGGAGAGAAACTGTTCTCAGTGGTGACAGGTGGCAGAACAAGGAGCCATGGTCTGAAGGAGAGGTGTAGGTTGGATGTTAGAAAAAAAAAAATTTCACCAGGAAGCTGTGGAATTTGTTACTGAGGTGGTTACCAAGAGAGGTGGCTACTCATAGCTCCTCATAGCTCATGTCCTCCAGCCCCTTAATAATTTTCATTGCCCTCAGCTGAACCTATTCCAATGTGTCCACGTCCTTTCTATACTCGGGGGGGCTCAGAACTGGATTCAATATGCCAAATGTGGCCTCACCACTGCCAAATAGGGGAAATAATAACGTCTCTAGGTCTGCTGGAAATGCTTCTCCTAATGCACCCCAATATTGCGTTAGCGTTTTTGGCTACAAAGGCACACTGTTGACTCATATCCAGCCTCTCATCCACTGTAGTCCCCAAGTCCTTTTCCGCTGCACTGCTACTAAGCAAGTCGGTCCCCAGCCTGTAATCATGCTTGGGATTCTTCCATCTCAAACGCAGGACTCTGCACTTCTCCTTGTTGAACCTCATCACATTCCTTTTGGGCCAATGCTCCAATTTATCTCGGTCTCTCTGGACCCTATCCCTACCCTTCATTGTAGCTACCTGACCCCCTAGCTCAATGTCATCCACAAATTTGCTGAGGGTGCAATCCATCCCTCATCCAGGTAATTAATAAAGATGTTGAATAATACTGGTCCTAGAACCAATCCTTGGGGCACCCCACTCGATACTGACAGTCAACCACACATTGAGCCATTGACCACTATTCGTTGGACCCAACCATCTAGCCAGATTTCTATGCATCTTACAGTCCATGGATCCAATCCATACTTCCTTAACTTATGGGAAAGACTGTTTTGGGAGACAATATCAAAAACTTTGCTAAAGTCAAGGTATATCACATCCATTGACTTTCCCATGTCCACAGAGCCAGTTACTTCATCATAGAAGCTAATCAGATTAGTCAGGCACGACTTGCCCTTGGTGAATCCATGTAGACTACTCTTAATCACTTCTCCCTCTTCCAAGGGCTTCAAAATGCATTCCCAGATGATCCCTGTGATGAAGTGGGGGATACCTGTGTGTGTGTGAGTGGCTCACAGAGGGTGTGGGGCTCCTGCTGAGGGTAACCTTGATGACCAGGTAACACCTTTGTACTGCAGACAAAGGAGGAGGTGGAGCCTGAGGGGTTTGAATTGGAACTGGGAGTTGGAAGCAGTTAGTCTGGGCTGAGGGAGAGAAAGACAAAGGAGGGGGCAAGGCCCCAGCTCTGGGGGCCCCTCGCGGCCTCCTCTCCCCAACATGGATTGGACTGGCTGTCTCTGCCTGCTGCACTGACTCCTCTGTACGATGCTGTGTCCTGTCGGCTAATAAACCCGCTGTTCTCCTGCTAAGTGAGAGACTCTCCTGCCTACGGCCGGGGTGCAGAGCTTGGGGGACCCCAGAACCCCATCACACTGGTGTCAGGAGTGGGATGTTCTGCACCCCGAGGATGGAGCATCCAGCAGTAAGTGACCGGGGCCCCGGAAGAAGTGGGGCCTGCGAGACCCAGGTGTGCTGAAGGGCAGTGAGGTGCAGTTCCCCAAGGCGGAGGGGCCTGCGGCCGAACCCAAGCAACTGCGGTCGTGGTCCTCGAGAGGGGGTGTCACACCCGAGGAGGGGTTACTCCTGGGAATCTGTTGGAGTCGGTCCCAGAAGGTGGAGGGGCCGAGAGCCCAACCCCCAGGAACAAGTGACCCCTGAGGAGGCTGACGCTGAATGAGTTCTTCCCAAGACAGTGTGCTCATGGTCCCTGAGAGCGGGTGTCGCACTGAAGAAGGGGTTCCGCTGGGAGTCTGTTGGAGTCGGTCCCAGAGGGCGGAGGGGCCTACAGCCTAACCCCGGGCAGCTTGTGACCCGCAAGAAGCCTGGCACACTGAAGGGATTCTTCCAGGAATCGTGGGGTGCAGAGGGCATCAGCCTGAGAGCCTGCAACCACGCTGAGCAACTCCGCTGTGAAGTGGCAGCACCTGGAAACCGAATCGAGATTAAAGAAGCTGGACAAGGCAGCATGGATGTGCAGTGGCGGAGCTGAGGGCTGGGGACAATCCTGCAGAGGTGAGCCCGGATTGGGGCAGCGAACCCTGGACTGCCTGGAGCTCTGAACCGAGTGGCCTGCCACAGCTCAAGGAGGGAAGGAGCGATTCCAACCCATCATCTACTAGTGGCCAAGACAGACCTGCGAAGAGTTTTCCAGGCCTGGGCCGAGGAAGGTGCCTGTGTGTCTGTGCAGGAAAGCAGCTGATCCACTGGGAATGGCAAGTTGTCTGTGAGAGAAGCTGCTTCACCTTCTGTGTGTGTGTGGAGACCAGCCGGGGGGCTGGGACAAAGGAGAGAGTGTCTCCCATTGTCTGTCTGTGTTGAACAGCAGCAGCAGCCTGGGGAGAGAGCAGAGCCTGCATTTGGAAAAGATGCCAATGAGGAAACTAGCCCATTGTCTGAGGAAGATTCCCCAGCCTGGGGTGGCTGGAGAAGGATCCACCAGAAAGGAGCATTCCAGGTGTGACTCTGAATCCAGCCATGGGGGCTGGAGCAGAGGGAATGGCTCTGGGATGGACAGTGGTATCCCTGCTAAGGACACTGGTCCTTGGTGCAAGAAAAGTGCTTCTGCTTCTGGGGAAGTGAATCCTTTGCCTGAGCCTGTGGGGGCTCGAGATGGAGCCAAGATCCCAGAGCTGGATCTGAGGGCAGCTGAAGCCCAGCTGGGAAGTGGGCCTGCCTCTGTGTCTCTCAGGGGGGATGATGCTTTAACGTGGTCTAATCCAGTTAGTATCATCAGGGAATCCCAGAGACCAGACGATTCTGGTACTTGTTCTTTGCCTGATGCTGAGGTGTTACTGGGAGGGGGTGAGAGGACTCTGTCCTACCAGAGTCATCCTCTCGCCAGGACACAAGAACAGACAGGCAATGGAGTTACGCTAACTGATGAAGATAAAGGAGCTGGTAGCAGAAGGGAGGAAAGGGACCCTTAACCTTCTGTCCGGTGGTACTGGCTGTCTGCCTGAAGGGGGATTACGTGGGAATCTGCCTGATGGGCCAGAAGTGATCCTGGGTTTAGGTGAAACCCGGGAGCTGGTTGTGGCTCAAGGGAGCAGTGCCCCTGTGGAGCCAGACAGGGGTAAGTTATTGTTTGGGGAAGCTCTTAAGGAAGAGAATTTCCCTGAAACTTTTCCTGACCCGTCTGTGGGGACTGCAGAAAATGGGAGTGAGGTGAAGGAGAATGAACAGGAAAGGTGCTTGTCTGTAAGAGCCAGAGCAGCCCTTTGCCTGGGGAGAAGTTTGTTTCAGCTCCTGATGGCCAGGACCTGCCTGAGTGTGAAACCACTGGCTGTGCTCTGCAAGGGTCCAAAGCAGGCAGGGTAAAAGTTTCTCAGGAATTGGAAGTTGGTGCAAGTAAAGTGAAAACTATCAGGGAGTGTGAGCAGCCCTGTGAGAACCAAGTAAAACAGCTGCACAGCCAATCTCTGTAGGATGCAGGAGAGCGCCAGCAATTCCCCATCTCCAGATGGTGGAAACACTTATATTCTCATACTGGATTCGACTTCTGATTCCATGGGGAGGCAGTAGTTGGAGGTGGAAGGACGAAGGAGCTGTGGGCCTGGTGGGCCAGTAAGGGATAAACAGGGATTCCTCCATGTGGATTCTGCGTCTGGGACTCACAAAACAACTCTCAGAAAGCAGTTTGGTTTGCAAATTTCCAGGCTGGCAGGGAGGGGGCCGTCTCCCTGAGATTATCAATGGCCCAGCTCTTGTTAGAAGGGAGGGCACAGCCAGAGAGATCAGATTTCCACCCCAGGGGGCAAGGGAGAAGATTAGAACTTGATGGTGCTAAGAAAGGCCTCAGCCATTTATCCCCAAAATACCAGATTCTCAAGGAGGTTACACAAAAGTTGTGGTCTACCAAAGAGCAACGTAAATGTACAGTTGCAATGGGTTTGTTCTGTTACTCACGCTGACTGCTGTAACCAAGGGGTGCTGCTACCAAAAGCTTTAGAATTGTACCATGCACTGAATGTTTAAAAAGAGCCGTGTGACATGATGACATTGATGTAGAAGCATAAATTGTATGCTAAAGGAGTCTGTAACTCTGAAATGTCACCATTGTTCCCTGTAACTAGTCTTGCAACCTCTGACATGAGAAGGAACATTCCAAACCTATTGTGTGGCATGGAAGGGGAAACTGAGGCACACAGCCATTGTGGTGGTCTGGCTAAATGCCAAGGATGGAAGCATTTGTACCTTCCGTTACTGGACTGTAACTGAATTCCAGACATTGGCTGGAGCAGCTGTATGGACTGGTGGTCAGATGGGGCAGGACCCAGACCACAAAAGACCTGTTTGATCTGTTGGTGCTGCAGCGAGACCAACCAACCCAAGGGAACTAAAGGAACTTGCCCGGCTGCATCACATGAAAAGGGCCAAGACCAAGCTCCTGACTTGGAGCCTCCCCCAGCAGGACTATGATGTGGAGGTGGTGCACATCGAGGGGAGAACAGAGGGTACAGCCGATGCCCTGTCACAAGGGGAGAGCCCCGAACTTCCCCAGGTCACCAGTTGAGTGACCCCGCTCAGTTCGGTCTGGAAGGGGGGAGAGATGTGATGGAGTGGGGGATACCTGTGTGTATGTGAGTGGCTCACAGAGGGTGTGGGGCTCCTGCTGAGGGTAACCTTGACGACCAGGTAACACCTTTGTACTGCAGACAAAGGAGGAGGTGGAGCCTGAGGGGTTTGAATTGGAACTGGGAGTTGGAAGCAGTTAGTCTGGGCTGAGGGAGAGAAAGACAAAGGAGGGGGCAAGGCCCCAGCTCTGGGGGCCCCTCGGGGCCTCCTCTCCCCAACATGGATTGGACTGGCTGTCTCTGCCTGCTGCACTGACTCCTCTGTACGATGCTGTGTCCTGTCGGCTAATAAACCCGCTGTTCTCCTGCTAAGTGAGAGACTCTCCTGCCTACGGCCGGGGTGCAGAGCTTGGGGGACCCCAGAACCCCATCACAATCCCCACCATGATTTTTCTGGGGACTGAGGTGAGGCTGACCAGTCTATAGTTCCCTGTATTGTTCTTCCTCCCTTTTCTAAAGATGGGCGCTACGTTGCCTTTTTCCAATCACGCAGGACCTCTCCTGATCTCCATGAGTTTTCAAAGATAATGGCCAAAGACGCTGCAACGACATCTGCCAGTTCCCTCAGTACCTTTGGATGCATTAAATCTAGACCCATCGATTTGTATGCATCTAGCTTTTCTAAGTAGCTCTTTCCCCACTGAGGGCTGCCCACCTCCTTCCCATACTGCATTGCCTAGTGCTGTAATCTGGGAGCTGACCTTGTCCATGAAGACAGAGGCAAAAAAACCACTGACTACTTCAGCCTTTCCCACATCATCTGTCATCAGGTTACCTTCCTCTTCCAGTAACGGCCCCACACCCTCCCTGATAACCCTCTGATTGTTAACATACCTGTAGAAGGCCTTCTTGTTGCCCTTCACACTCTTTGATAGCTGCAGTTACATTTGTGCTTTTGATATCCTGATTACCCACTGGCTCTCTCCAGCCGTATATTTATACTCCTCCTTACACATCTGTCCAAGTTGCCACTTCTTATACACACCCTTTTTGAGTGTAAGCTCTCCGAGGATTTCCCTGGTAAGCCAGGCTGGTTGTCTACCATATTTGCTTTTCTTATTGCTCATTGGGATGGTTTGTTCGTGTACCTTCAATAAGACCTCTAAAACACTGCCAGTTCTCCTGAACGCCTTTCCCCTTCATATTAGCTTCCCTGGGGATCCTGCCCATCAGTTCTCTCAGGAAGTCAAAGTCTGCTCTTCTGAAATCAAGGGTCTGTATTTTACTGCTCACCTTTCTTCCTTTTGTTGGAATCCTGAAATCCACCATCTTATATTGGCTGCAGACAAGGTTGGCACCCACTTTTATTTCTTCTGCTGGTTCTTCCTGGTTTGCGAACTGTTCATGGCCCCAGTCACTTCTTGAGCACTTGTACTAGGAAGTTATCCCCAACATTCTCCAAAAACTTCCTGGATTGTCCATGTGCTGCTGTATCTGTCTCCCAACAAATATTGAGGTGGTTAAAGTCGCCATGAGAACCAGGGCCTGTGATCTGGAAGCTTATCTTAGTTGGCTGAAGAAATCCTAGTCTACCTCATCTACCTGATCTGGTGGTCTATAGCAGACATGAAGCACAACATTGTCTCTGTTCCTTCAGCTTCTAAGTACTGGATTTGAGAGGTGCAACCTGTATTGCATATGACTTTCTCATGTACAACCCAGAGAAATACAGCCTAGAGATGAGATGAGTAGAGCTGGGTGCCCAGCTGGTCAGAGAGTTATCAGTGGTTCACAAACAAGCTGGAAGGATTGTGAAGTGGGGTCTCATGGGTCTGGAGCAGGTGCTATTCAGTATCTTGATCAATGATTTGAATAATGGCACAGAGAATGCTCATAAAAAGCTGAAGAACTTCCGCATGGCTGGAGGAAGCAAGGGGAAGGGGGGAGACTGGGGTTCCTTCCCCAAATTAGGGTGCAAGGGAGAAAAGGGTGCCCCACCCCTTCCCTTGTTCTGGTGGAACAGCTGTGGGTAGGGAGGAGAGGGTTAAAGGGACAGATGGCACCAGGCCCCATCCCCGTATGTAACTATAGGGGACCATGCCCAACTCTCACCTCCCCCGATTTCTGCTTCTGAGCTGCTAGAGGATAGAATCGTCGAGTTGGACGGGACCCAGATCCAGCCCTGACACTCACAGCAGGGCCAAGCACCATCTAGACTGTCCCCGACAGACATTTGTCTAGTCTGCTCTTACATCCCTCCAGCGACGGAGATTCCAAAACCTCCCCAGGCAATTTATTCCAGTGTTTAACCACCCTGACAGTTCGGAAGTGTTTCCTAATGTCCAGCCTAAACCTCCCTTGCTGCAGTTCAAGCCCGTTGCTCCTTGAGGGTAATTCTTTATCCATCAAGGGGTCATAGAGAAATCACCCTGCTCTCAGCCAAAGCTCTCTCCGTCAGACTGTGTTCGCAAACGCAGCGTTTGGATGATCCCTGGTGCTAATGAGGGTAGTCATCTCGGGCTGTGCCGATGCATCAGTGGCTGTGCCAGTGCGCAGAAGGGCTCCCCTGAGCTGAGCGTGTGGGCGGTTGCCCAGGGGAGATACAGGGGCTGCCCAGCTGACTGGCAGAGTGCCCACAGCCGGCAGCGTGTGTTTCTACTGGTGCTGCACATCGGCACAAGCCGCGGTGCACAGAACATTCATTCCTCCCAGGCATGGAAAACGTGAGCGGCAACGCTGGCGCACAGGTGTTAGGGAAAAGGGGCGAAGCCTCACCTGGCACCCTCCAAAGCCCCATGTCGCTGCACTGCCCTCACCCTTCCCATTCACACACGAAGCTGAATGTGCTCTGGGCAGCTCACGGGGTGCTTGTGTGTCTGGAACCCCTGGGCCAAATGTCCCAGTGTCTCCTTTTCCTATCATCACAGTATGTCCGTTTTCCAGGACTGCCTGAGCCCGACTGCTGTCATCTTCCTTCTTCCTCGTTAATACTTCCAGCCAGCGCCTTCACAGGGCTCAGAGCAGTGCCAGGTTCTCTCAAGTGAGGGCAAGGGCCCCAGGAGGAGAGCCATGGATGGAGCTGCCATAGGGCAGGGCTCCAGCACACATCACGGGGACTGAAATAGGGTGTAAATGCTGAGGGGGCTCACAGGAGCCTGAAAGTCCCATGAACCTGCTGGCAGCCTCGGGTGTTAAGCAGGTGAGTTAGGTCCTCCTGGTGACAAGCCAGGTTTCCCCAGGACTGGGAAAGCGGGGCTTGGAGGGGAGCAGGGTGTGCCTGGGCCTGGAAATGGGCTGAGAAGATCTGGGAGACAAGCCCTAGGAGAGGCCTGTGCTTGTGAGGCAGGTGGGGGCTGAACTGAGCAGGGGCAGAGACTCAGGGAGGATAACTGAGGTGCTCCAGTGGAGGCCTGGGAATGGGGACGGGGACTAGTGAGGATGGGTGGTGTGCAGTCATTGGAGAGCTCCAGGGGGACCTGCCAAGCAGGAGCTGAAGGAAGTGGAGAGTCTGAGGGGACTCCGCACGCAGCGAGTCGGGAAGGAGGCAGGAAAGCCTGTGGACTGGCTGTGGCTGGGCAGGGCCCGGGAGACCACCGGGGTGAATCTGAACAGCAGAGCTGACCTGGCGACTGGGGTAGAACCCAGACTAGGGGTGGGCTGGGTTCCTCGCCCGGCGGCTGGGAGGGGTGCTGCAAACAGAGAGCAGAGATGGGCTGCCGGATGGTTGTCTGGGCTTCTGGTTACCCCAGAAGGCCGGGGGGTGAGGCCCGAGCCCCGGCAGGGCTGGCTGGAGCAGCCGGGGGCAGAGGGTGCTCGCTGAGGAGACCCTGCAGCACCAGGCCCAGCTGCGAGGGGTCGTGCTCTCTGCGACGTGACTGGCACAGGTGGGGCGTGTCGGGCAGTCACAGTGACGGTGATCTGCTAGGCAGCCCTGTGCCCTCCGCCCCGGGCCAGGCTGGCCTGAGGTCTGCCGGCGCAACGCGGGAGCCCAGCTTGGGGCACTGCAGGGCTGCAGCTGTGCCTGTGAGGTGCGCCTTGTGGGGAGGGAACCCAAATAGTCCGGTGACATCCTTTTTGGGGGCCGGGCCTTGCTCAGATGGCCCAGATGTGGGTCACCACCTAGCCCGTGCTCCCCACGGCACAGCACAGCACAGCACGTTTCAGGCACGTGGAGTCTGCAGCTGTCTCAGGCCTGCCGACAGGGGCAGGGGGCGGATGGCCCTGGGCCCGACGCTCAAAGTGGCAGCAGCGGTGATCAGAGCTCATTGCCGTGGCAGTGCTGCTGTGCGCCTGTGAGGGAAAGGGGGAAGGGTCCAGGCAGCGCTGAGGGCTGGATGCTCAAGGCCCCGTCCGTGTCGGGGCGCAGAACCAGTGCCCGCTTCCCCCTTGCTGGGGCCCGCAATGGCTGTCAGCGCCACTGGCTGTCTTGTACCACTGGCAGCCTGAGGCATCACTTCTGTCACAGGGACCCACCCGCTCGCCCCAGGCAGACACATCCCTGCAGACGGCTGTGCTGTCTGGGAATCACTGCGAGCCTTCAGTCTGACTGCGGCAGAGCCGAGCCAGGGACCTGCCCCAGGCGATTTCCTAGAGCAGGTTGTTTAGAAAAGCGCCCTGTCTGGAGCTCCACGCTGCCAGTGTGGAGAGGCTTTGTCAGTGGTTCCACTGGTTAATTACCATCACTGCTAAAAATGCCACCTTCTCACCAGTCCGAACGTGTCTGGCTTCAACCCCCAGCCATTCCTGTCCGTTCGTCCTCTGCTAGACTGACGCTAGGTATTAAACCCTGGTGCCTCACGCAGGCACCTATAGACTGGGCTCAAGTCTCCTTTTAGCCTTCTCTGTAAGAGTTAGCACCTGGAATCTCTCTGAGGCAGGTTTCCTAACCCCAGAATGCCTCCTTTTAAGGCCCTGGCTAGCAAAGAGGCATTGATTGGCCCAGCGCACCTTGCCAGGCAGTCTGGGACCTGGTCAGCCAGGTTGGCTGGTAGGTTTTGGTTTTTGTGGGTGTCACAGGACTGCTCGTCCCATGGCCCTGAGTTAACACCCCTTGCGCATCTCCCTGGTCTGCCATGACAAACTCTCACGCGCCCGCATGGGGAGCTCATGTGAGGGTGGCAACCCACTGCGGTATTTTCCACAGCCTTGATCTGCTCTTGCTCAAGCTGCAGATGGGAGAACGACAGCATCTTCCATGGGACATGGACCTTTAACGCTGGCTGGCCCCATGCACTGAGATGAACACACACCACTTTAGACCTGCATTTTTTTAAAGTCAGATTTTTATTTTTCTGGCAAATGCATAAAAATCCCAGCCAGGGCTGTCGAATACCCAGACATGGGGCAGGTTAACCTCCGCCCAGGGCTGAGCATGGCTGCCTACAGGAAAGCCCAGACTCTTGGAGCAGGTGTCCCATGACCCCGTGCTCTTGCCGGACACTGCTAACATGGTGCTCCTGCCTTGGATGATAGCGGGGACTGCGGCGGGACCCGAGTGAAAAGCAGAAGCTGCTACAGCACCCAGGGGGCGGCTACAGGGCCCTCTTGTGACGAGCGGGTCAGACCCATGGGGCCCCACCCAGAGCAGGGGTTATGCTGGGCCGTCTCCCGCCAGGCTGGCTCTGTGGTGTGGCCCATTGCCCAGTTGCTCAGCCTCCCACAGGACGTTGACAGGGTGATGAGGGTGGATTGATGAGTTCCCCCCCAGCTGCAGCGGAGGCTGGAGCCCAGCTGCCTGCACAGGGTGTCCTGGGAATTGTGGTTTGGATGAAACTTCCCAGATTCCAGCCACGAGCCCAGAGGGGAAGAGAAAGAAATGGAAAAACAAAGCCTCTCCTCCCTGCCAACCTGGCACTGCCTTGGAAAGGCCAGGGGCTTGGGCAGCACATGGGTGGTGTTCGCAGTTGCCCCTGCTCCAGCCCAGCAGCATCCAGAGACCCTTCCTAGCCCTCCTCTCTCACCGGGTGACAAGCCCTGGGCCCCTCGCTCCCTGGATGGATTTCTTTGGTTTAGAGGCCACAACAGGAATTCCCATAAAGCAGCTGCAAGGAGCCACACCCTGGGGCATGGCGCATGAGCACTAGGTCACCAAAGCAGCCCCTCCCTGACCTTGCAGAGCCCTTGAAGGGTTATCCTGTTCTGGGGGGGAACCGAGGCACGTAGTGGCCTGGGTGAAAGCCTGCTGGGAGCACCCTTTAGAGCAGCGAGTTTGTGGGAGCTGTAACTGCACGTTTGGGATCCCAAGCTGCCTTTCATGGGGTGTCGGGGTGAGGGCCTGGGTCCAGCCATCACTCCTCTGTTGTGGGCATGGTGGGCTGCTGCTGTGGGGAGGGGGCTGGGTCACATGGGGTGTGCATCAATGGGTTGTTCATTTCTGTCTCCTGCTGCTGCCTTGCTGGGACTAAGACTGACCCTCTGCTTCCCTTCAGCCCAGGCAGAGCAGGGGATGACATTACCCCCAGGCAGCCCCAGCGGTGGCCCGAGATGCAGGGCCCCAGCAGCTCTCCCACACTCTGGGAAGGTTAATGGGCTCCTGGGACGTGGCTACACCACTGTGGGGTGTGGCTGGCACCCTCCGGTCACTCCAGTCTGCTGAAGGTCTCATTCTCCTCCCGCTGCAGCACCCAGACGCCACAAGTGACGGCTCTGAACGTCTCCCCCTTGGGTGGCGCACAGCTGTGAGGTGTGCCTTGTACCGTCTCTCCCGAGACGGCCCTGGGCCAGCAGCGGAGGAGAGAGCAGGCTGGGTGAGCTGCCTGTGCGGAATGGCTGCAGATGGGCCCCTGCTGTTCCTGTGGGGCGGAGCTTGGAGAGGGCCTGGGCCCCCCGGGGCGGGTTTGTTAACCCAGCAATCAGAGGCAGAAGGACATTTGATGGCCACTTGCTGAAGCTGGGCAAAGTCTGACTAGACAACGGGCGCACTTTCCACAGGCTGGCCCAGCCGCATGGGGGCACGTGGAATTGTTCGGCCACGTGTGGCTGCTCGTTTATCCCCAAGCTCTGCTCTCGTGGGAAAGGCAGCGCCCTGGGGAATGCCGCGCGAGCTCTGGAGGACCAGCTGTCTCTTGCAGCTCTGCCAGAGCTCCCCTGCCTTGCCCTCGGGGTCTGCAGCACGCGGCCTGGGGCTCTCCGTGGTGTGCAGCACAGGCCTGTCCTTGGCCGATGCCTGCAGTGCAGGTGACGCAGGACAGGAATAGTGGCCTCTGCTGGAGCAGAGTCGGGGTGGCTCTGAGGCGTTCGGGGCGTCTTGTGGCTGGTTGTGCCAGTCGCTCTTTCCCCTCTTTGTGACCCTGCACAAGAGCCCAGTGGCATCTGCCTTCTCTGCCTGCTTCCCATCAGTGACACAGGGGCTCGGAACTTGCCCGTCTCCAGGGTGTGGCGAGGCCCAGCTGCACCAGGGCTGTGTGAGGGCAGTGGGCACAGAAGGGACCAGCTGGGGGGTCAGTGCATGTGATGGCAGTGGTCCCCCCCTCGGCAGTGCAGGGCTGTGCCTCAGGGCTGCTGCAGTGTTTGTGTTTCCGCTCTGACATGGCTAAGGCCTGGCCTGGCTGTGCGTTGCAGTCCCTGGCCGGCCCAGCGGAAATAGGGCACATTCCATTGGCCTTTGGCCTCACAAATGACCCCTCAGTGGCTCCTGGGGCACTGCTGCGGCATGCGGCCACAACCCCAGGCATTCGGCTTTACTTGGCGGGCAGCCCATTGCTGCTGCAGCCTGCTCTCTGCAGAGCCTGGCGGCACCCCCCTGGGACAGCCCGGGAGTGGCCGGAGCCGTTCAAATCAAGACAAACCCTGGCAGGTTCCTGCAGTCCTTCTTCCTCGCTCTTTCGCACGGCGTCTGGTGGGACTGCCTGCGCCGGGGGAGATACGGTCCCACAGCGGGTGCTCTGGACCCCCCAACCCCCGCCCATGGGATGAATATGCAGGTCCTCTAGATCCCCACCAGAGGACGCTGACCCATGCGCCCCAGTCTAGCGCAGCAGGGCCCCGTGGCTGAAGGAGTGACTGATTGTAGCTGGCGGGGTTTTCCCCCACCTGTATGGGCATCCCGCCGCAGACCTTAGAGACGGGATCCTCTCATCTGCCAGTTAGTCCCAGGTTTGCTGTTATGCTCTGGCCCCACACTCATGCGGTCTGTATAAATACAGGGCTGATGGGGGCTGTCAGTGGGAAAGGAGTCCCACCCCTGTTCTCCTGGCTATGAGAGTAGAGGCCCGTGGGCAGGACTGTCCCAAGTGACTGCAGGGTTGTCCTGTGTCCTGCCCTAGCACGGGGACTCAGTTCTCGGGTGTCGTGAATGAATGGAGGGAATGGCCAGAGCCTAGCAGAGGGCTGTCAAGCAGGTGGCTGGGCCAGCCAATGGGGGGAAGAAAAACTTTTTTGAACTGACAACAATCATAGCCTGAGGGATCTTTGTGCGTGTGGCTGCAGAGGAGAAGAGAGGGAGATGGTTACTCCTGAGCAGCTGGAATGAATCCAGTAAACACCCTGGCCATCTCACAGTCAGCCAGAGATATGTGAGAAGAAGGGAAATGTGTAGTTGGATGCAATCAGGTTATGGTTATTTTGAATTTGGTGTGGACTACTTGTTTTTCAGTGGCTCTGGTTAATGACTTGATTCCTTCCACTGTAATCTGTAATTTCTAACACAAATCCCAAGTAAGTAATTCTCTGTGCCACAACCAGTATAATTATTTTCTTGTGTTTTGTACATAAATCACATTTTCTTGTAGCAAATGAGCTGATTCCTGTGTCCTGAAACAGGTCTGTGTCCATCCATGCCTCAGACTGAAGGCCAGCTATCAGATTATAGAATCATAGAATCCTAGGGCTGGAAGGGACCTCAGGAGGTCATCTAGTCCAACCCCGTGCCCAAAGCAGGATTAACCCCCACTAAGTCACCCCAGCCAGGATCTTCTCAAGCTGGGACTTAAAACCTCGAGGAGTGGAGAATCCACCACCCCTCTAGGCAATGCATTCCAATGCTTCACCACCCTCCTGGGGAAGTAGTTTTTCCTAATATCCAACCTACACCTCTCCCTCTGTAACTTCAGACCATTACCCCTTGTTCTGCCATCTGACACCACTGAGAACAGTTTCTCTCCATCCTCTTTAGAGCCCCCCTTCAGGAAGTTGAAGGCTGCTATCAAATCACCCCTAAGTCTCCTCTTTTGTAAACTAAACGAGCCCAAAGCCCTCAGCCTCTCCTCATAGCTCTTGTGCTCCAGCCCCTTAATCATTTTTGTTGCTCTCCACTGAACCTGCTCCAGCAAATCCACATCCCTTTTATACTGGGGGGCCCAAAACTAGACACAATACTCCAGATGTGGCCTCACCAGTGCTGAACAGAGGGAAACAACCACTTTAGATCTCCTCAAAATGCTCCTCCTAATGCACCCCAGTATGCCATTAGCCTTCTTGGCTACAAGGGTACACTGTTTACTCATATCCAGCCTTTCATCCACCATAACCCCTCGGTCCATTTTCACTGTACTGCTGCTTAGCCAGTCGGTCCCCAGCCTATAACAAGGCTTGGGATTCTTCTGCTCCAGGCGCAGGACTCTACACCTCTCTTTGTTGAACCACATCAGATTTCTTTTGGTCCAATCTTCCAATTTATCCAGGTCACTCTGGATTCTCTCTCTACCCTCCAATGTATCTACCTCTCCCCCTTGCTTTGTGTCATCCGCAAACTTGCTGAGGGTACAATCCAGTCCCTCATCTAGGTCATTAATAAAGATGTCGAACAACACTGGCCCCAGAACTGAGCCTTGAGGTACTCTGGTTGAAACCAACCGCCATCCAGATATTAAGCCACTAACCACTACCCATTGGGCCTGACTGTCAAACCAGCTTTCTATCCATCTTATAGTCCAAGGATCCAATCCATATTTCCTTAACTTATGGGCAAGAATGTTGTGGGAGACTGTATCAAAAGCTTGCTAAAGTCAAGGTATATCACGTCCACTGACTTCCCCATGTCCACAGAGCCTGTTACCTCGTCATAGAAGCTAATCAGATTGGTCAGGCAGGACTTGCCCCTGGTGAATCCATGTTGGCTACTTTTGATCACTTTCCCCTCTTCCAAGTGCTTCAAAATGGATTCCTTGAGGATCCCCTCCATTATTTTCTCAGGGATTCAGGTAAGGCTGACCGGTCTATAGTTTCCTGGATTGTCCTTCTTTCCTTTTTTAAAGATGGGCACTACGTTTGCTTTCTTCCAGTCATCTGGGATCTCTCCCATCTCCAAGAGTCTTCAAAGATAATGGCCAAAGATTCAGCAATGGCATCTGCCAATTCCCACAGTACCCTCGGGTGCATTAAATCCAGACCCATGGATTTGTGCACATCTAGTTTTTCTAGATAGCTCAGAACTTGTTCCTTCCCCACAGATGGCTGCCCTCCACCTTCCCATACTGCATTGTCTAGGACCGTCATGAGGAAGTTGACTTTGTCCATGAAGACTGAGGCAAAAAAACGCATTGAGTACTTCAGCTTTTCCTATGTCGTCTGTCATAGGTTACCTCCCTCATCCAGTAATGGCCCCACACCTTCCCTGATAACCCTCTTATTGTTCACATGCCTGTAGAAACCCTTCTTGCTACCTTCACATCCCTTGCCAGCTACAGTTCCGATTGTGCTTTTGCTTTCCTGATTACTGCCCAGCATTCTCCAGCCGTATGTTTACACTCCTCCTTAGTCATCTGTCCACGTTTCCATTTCTTATACGCATCCTTTCTGAGTTTAAGCTGACTAAAGGATTTCCTTGTTGAGCCAAGCTGGTTGCCTACCATGTTAGCATTTCTTACTATACAGTGGGATGGTTTGATTACAGCTCTTTGTTCCCAAGCTCTTGCTTAAGGGGAGGATAAAAGTTGGAGTTTATTCCACAGGGAGACATCCCCAAGTGTGTCTTCCTGGGCCAAAAGGATTTTTTTTTTTTACTTGGGTGGTGGCAGCTACCCCCCTCCCAAGCAGGATCAGGGAATCTGGGACCTTGGGGAGTTTTTTAAGCAAAGCCATGCAGGCAAGGTGTTTTTAAGGTTTGGCGCGCCCCCCCCCTCTTTCTGCACTCAGAGGGTCAGAGTCGGGAGGCAGCCCTGACATCAGGGCTGAGCAGTCGGGCTCTGCAGACACAGGGGCAGGCGACATGGCAGGACAGAGTGTGGCAGCCAGACCAAGGATGTGCTCATGGTGGCGTAGGACTTCCCATCAAGGATGGTGCATGCCACCTGCCTAGCAGGTGTTCAGGCAGGCCAGAGAAGGCAGCAAAAATGATGGTTTGTTCAAGGACGCTGATTTCTGGGGTGGTTTCCTTTGTTGTCCATACCTATTGCTCGGTGACACATTTATTGAGAGACCCTGTTCCTCTTGGTCCCCAGCCCTGGGTCATGGCGTCTCCCAAGGGCTCCAGCACACCCAGACCTTCTGCTCAGTGAAATGTGGCTCCTGGGACTTCCAGCCCTCTTGCTAGACCAACACCGGCTCGGCAGGGCTCACCGGTCCGAGCCAGGCCCAGAAGGGAGGGCACCCCATGTAGTCTGTCCTGGCCTCAGCAGGTGGTGGAGGGCAGCAGGATCCCAGGTGTCATGGCAACTGGATTAATGAGCCTTCCAGCATCTCAGGAATCCCAGGCAGCAGAAATGTTGCCTTTGTTGTGCTTTGAACCCTGAACAAGTTCCCCCGACCCCATGCTTCCGGGGGAGTGGGCTGCAGCCCTGTGGATGGAAGATGGACACTCCCAGGGGCTGGTGGACATGATGCCTGTGCAACCAGCTCTCTGGCCACATCCTGGGAGAAGGAGACCAGGAGAGTTTGAGATTTGGACCTGTCACATTGGCTGATCCAGTCTTGGCTCCTGGCCTGTGCTGGCTCTTGGACCGGGAGCTGACTGGTGCCTCTCCTCCGGCAGGTCCCTCTCTCCAGAGGGAGCTTCAGTCGGATTTGTGTGACCAGCCCTGGGACGTGCTCTCCTCAGCCTGCTCGGTGCTGGGCTCCCTGGGGCAGGAGCTGCTGTGCTCGCCTAGGGCTGTCTCTGGGCCAGGATGTCCCGGATGCAGGTGTACAGGAAGATGTACTGCTCCTGGAAGGAGGCAGGAGACAGAGCATGTGTTCAGAGTCGCTCCCGATGGGGAGGGAGCTTGTCACTGCGGGTACAGAGGGAGATGCTGGGCAGGCCCCCTGATTGCCATTGTTCTGCTGTCGCCCCATCTCTGAGCACCCGGCCGCACGAAACTCTGGCTGGAAGCAGGGATGACTGGTGAGGGTGTCGTGGGGGGGCACTGGCCACGTGACCACCACAACCCCGTCTGCCCCAGGCCGTCTCTGCCCTGCCTGCCTCCCCCAAGTGATGTGGCCCGGGGATCCGAAATCAGCAGCAGGCCTGGCTTCCCTGCAGCCCTCAGCAGCGGCAGGGGAGGCTGGGCAACGCGGCCTCAGCGCGTTCATCTCCTCCGGCTGCATCGCTCCACCGCCCACCTGCGCCCCGAGCCGTGTTCCCGGAGAGCAAAGCCAGCTGGGCCACGCTGCTCTGCACTGCTGGGGAGCCTTATCCCTGCTGCAGGCACAAGGCCCCCTGCTAGTCCCCTCCAACACCCAGCGACTCTGGCCCCCAGGCTGCTGGCAAGCTCCTTGCCTCTCCCACCCTGGCACTGGGAGGGGAGGGATGTGCCCCGAAACCCCACAGTACATTGCTTCTGGCTGGAAGGGACCTCAGGAGAGCATCAGGTCCAGCCCCCTGCACCGTGGGAGGAGCTGGGGCCCCCTGACAGGCATTGGCTCAACCTGCTCTGAAAACCCTTCAGGGCCGGGGATTGTGCTGCCTCCCGTGGGTTGGAAGTGGGCCAGCGCTTAACCGCCCATGTAGTTAGAGAGTTCTCATTCCTCGCTGCAGAGTAACCCGAGTGCGACCTGTGCTGCCTTCTGTGGCCAGGAGAACACGGCCAGGCCCCACGCAGCTGCCTTTCTTCAAGACTTAACGCCCAGTTTATAACGTTTCATCCTAAGTCGGGGGCTCTCCAACCCCTGGGGCCTTTCCCTGCTTGTCTGTTCTTGCTCCAGCCTTTTCGAACATGCAGGGTGGGACACATGGCTCATCTGAGGCCCAACCAGCGCTGAGTAGAGCTGTACAATTGTCTCCCATGTCTTGCCCATGACACCCCTTCCAAGGCCCCTCAAAGTGATATTTCTCTTTTTTGCAGCTTCCTCACACTGGCTACGTCTACACGTGAAGCCTACATCGAAATAGGCTATTTCGATGAGTAACGTCTAGACGTCCTCCAGGGCTGGCAACGTCAATGTTCAACTTCGACATTGCGCGGCACCACATCGAAATAGGCGCTGCGAGGGAACGTCTACACGCCAAAGTAGCACACGTCGAAATAAGGGTGCCAGGCACAGCTGCAGACAGGGTCACAGGGTGGACTCAACAGCAAGCCGCTCCCTTAAAGGGCCCCTCCCAGACACAGTTGCACTAAACAACACAAGATCCACAGAGCCGACAACTGGTTGCAGACCCTGTGCATGCAGCATGGATCCCCAGCTGCCGCAGCAGCAGCCAGAAGCCCTGGGCTAAGGGCTGCTGCCCACGGTGACCATAGAGCCCCGCAGGGGCTGGAGAGAGAGCATCTCTCAACCCCCCAGCTGATGGCCGCCATGGAGGACCCCGCTATTTCGAAGTTGCGGGACGCGCAATGACTACACGGTCCCTACTTCGACGTTGAACGTCGAAGTAGGGCGCTATTCCCATCCCCTCATGGGGTTAGCGACTTCGACGTCTCGCCGCCTAACGTCGAAGTTAACTTCGAAATAGCGCCCGACGCTTGTAGCCGTGACGGGCGCTATTTCGAAGTTAGTGCCGCTACTTCGAAGTAACATGCACGTGTAGACACGGCTACTGGTGGCCCCTACGACGTACTCTGACCCCGGGCTCCTTCAGAGGTGCCTGCACCAAGGCAGTTATCACCCAGGCTGCCCGTGTCCACCTGATTTTACCTTCCCAAGTGAGGGGCTTTGCACTTGGTCTTTACTGAACACCTTGTTCTAGAACCAGACCAACCTCCCAGATCAGCCAAGGTCAGTTTAAATTCTAATCCCGTCCTCCGAGCGCTTGCAACCCCTCCGCACTGCGTCTTCCCCTCCCCTTCACTCTCCCAGACGTTCATGACAATACTGACTAGCACCAGGCCCAGGGCTGAGCCCTGCAGGGCCCCAGTCGATACGTGTTCCAAGCTGGACTGCAGCCCATTGAGAACTCCTCCGTGAGCCTGGTCTCCCGCCAGTAGTGTGTCCGTCTTACCCCACAGGTCCCTAGTTTGCTTCTGAGACTGTCGTGTGGGACTGTGTGGTAAGTCTCAATAAACTCAAGCTGTCTCACAGCACTGCCTTCCTCATCCACAAGGCTAGTGACCCTGTCAAAGGAGGAATTAGGCTGGCCGGCTTGGTGTGATGTATTCCTTATACCCCCATTACCTTCTGTGTACTCACAGACTGCTCTATAATGCTGTGTCCTCTCTGTTCCCGTGTCCAGGACATTAAATTCCATGTCTGAATGACTGAAACATGGGGCACTTCAGAGCCCTGCACCATTAACTGCATGGGGCTGGCCCAGCCGCGGCTTGGGTACTTGGCTCCATCCAGGCTGTGAAATAACCTGACCTCCACCCCCGGTCAACGCACATCGGCTCGAGCGGTCGCCGGCTCCAGGCAGAGGATTGCAGTGGGGCAGGGTTCAATGCCAGCACCGTGAGGCTGGTGTCACAGTACCATCTAGTGGTGCAATGTGTGTGCGGCTCCCAGCAAAGCCTCAGCCCAGTCAGCCACTGGACTGCGGGCAGCGGGGTCTGAGTGTCATCTGGCTGCCCCCAGCCCTGGGGTGAGCTGGGCCTCTCGTGGCTGCAGGGCGCAGCGGGGGAAGGCTCAGATCGGCACTCAGCGTATGACTGCGCTGCAGCTGGGAGCGAGCGCCCCAGCGTGGCTAGACAGACTCAGGCCAGCCATCTGAGCCCAAACCCAGCTACTCCCTCGGTACGCGCTCTGGCAGCACGGCCTGTGTGAGCACCCGTCTGCCCCGGGCGGGGATGCGTGCCCCCAGCTGCAGAGCGGAAGTGCTCAGGCACGGCGGTAAGGAGCGCCACGTAAGAACCTATCGACACTGCAAGGGGGCCCAGGACAACCCTGGAGACTTCCAATACCCCAGTCTACCCCAGTGCCCAGATCCGGAGGTGGGCAGCGGACATGGGAACAGACAAGGGGTCCATGCCCGGATTGGCAGGGACGGAAGGGCGAGCGACGTGAGGGTTTGATTTTCAGCTCTGCCTCTTTCCTGGGCCGGGACTGAGCGGAAGCAGAGGGCTTTCACCTCAGCGTCGCAGGCCTGTCCCCCTGATCCTGCGAGTCATTTAGCCCCCTAACTCCCAGTGAAGTCCGTGGGAATTAGGCACTTAAATGCCATTGCGGAGCTCGGTCTGGGAGTCCTTGCAGAGCGTGGGGCAGAAGATGCAAACTCCCTCCGTGAATTGGCCCCTCAGCACCTCCTGGCTGGGCACAGAGAGGCCCACAGAGTACGGGTAGGACCAGGCCATGTCCAGCTCAGGCCAAGAGACCCACCTTGGCGAGCTGGGCTGGGTCCGGGGCTGGGCATGTAGGAGACCCTGGGGGGTCAGGAGGCTGTCAGAGCGCAGAGGTGCCCTGAGCCTGCTCTGAGAAGCTCTCCCCAGCTGCACCCAGGCCCTGGCTCCCTGCACCGGCCTTTGCTCCCTGAGGGCATGCCTGGCCCCTCCCCATCCCACCTACCGGTGTTGGGGTCATGAGGCAGCAGCTCCTCATCAGCCTGAGGGTGACCCCGTAGACGTCCACACTCCGCTCTGCTTTCATCTGGTGCAGCAGGCAGTCCAGGGCGATCAGCGTCCCCATCTGGCCAAGGCCGGTGCTGGAAGGGGCGGCCGGGGAGAGCCATCAACTCTTCTGTCACCCACCATGCAGCCCTTCTCCTCTGGGGCAGGCGCAGACTGGAGATGGGCAGGCCTGGCTGACCACGGAGCCCACCTCCTGGCAGGGCAGGGACAGGACGGGATATTCCCACACAGCATGCTGGGGCAGGGCTGGGAGGCTGGCCTGGCCTCTGGGTGAGCTGAGGCAACCCCTGCACCTGGGCAGGCGGGTACTCATGGCTGCCTGTCTGAGCCTGGGCCCCCAGCCAGGCTCCTCCTTGGCCACCCTGGCTTCTGTCACCCCACCTTGGCTCCCGCAATGGGGCCATATGCAGTGACTGTCAGCATCCGAGCCCCAATCTGGCCCTGGAGGGGGCCTTGGTCAGCACATTTCCCTGGAGCCAGCTGGGGAGAGCTGGCAGTCGTCCGGGCTCTCCCATGGACACGGCGGTCCCCTGCGGAGGGCAGGGTCCATCCAGCGGGCTCTGGCCCTGGGGGATGGCTGGTGGGTGGGAGAGGGAGCCACGCAGCCATACCTGCAGTGCAGGAGCAGGGGGCCAGCTCGCTTCCTGGGCGGTGTGCACCGTCGGACGGCGGTGAGGAACTCCAGCAGGGCCTGGGTGTCCGGCTGCTGCTGGCTCCCCCACAGAGGGAAGAGGAATCGCTGCACCCGCCTCTCCTTCACCTTCTTCTCCTGGCAGGGAGAGAGAGCTATGGGGGGCATGTGGGACGACAGGATGGGGGGTGCTGGGCTCAGCATGGGCAGCAGGGAGGACTAGGTGCCCCATCCCCCAGCCCAGACATGCTGGGCCAGCAGTGCCTGCCGGGGAGGCCCAGCCATCTCCGCACAGAGGTAGCAGAGAGAGCGGCTGGGGGCCGTGACACTGCAGGCAGGGCTGTTCTCCCAAGGCCAGTGAGACTGCCCAGCCCTCACCTGTGATGAGTTAGCAATTCTCAGCCAAGGTGCTGGGCCCCCTGTCTCCCAGGCCAACCCCGCACTGGCTCTCAGGGAGTGCCTGTAGGTCAGAGCTGAGGTGCCTCAGCCGGGAGAGAGGCCGGGTGGGGTGAGCCTGCGCTGACCCTGCCCATGCTCATGCTGTGCCTGGTCCCTGGACTGTCCTCAGAACATCGTGGCCTGTGTATTCTCCATCCTGGGCTCCCGTCCAGCTCTGCTGGTGCCCCTCAGCCCTATAACCCCTTCTGTCTTGTCTGCAGCCTCTGGGGCACTCCTGTCCTGGCGGAAGCTGGCCTGGGCATGAGACCCCTGGGAAGCGCAGCGCTCCCATGGCCGGTGAAACCAGCTTCCTCGCCCCGGGGGCACGTACATGTTTTAGCTTGAGTTGGATGCACCTCCATCCCAAGACATGCTTCTCCACGCCCCGCTGGATGGTCAGCATCTCTGTGTACACGGGCCTGCTCTCCAGGGGCCAGCACACCTCGCTCAGCACCTGCACAACAGCATCCGGTGCTCAGCCCTGACAGCCACCCACTTCCCATCAGCCCCACCCTGGCTTTACTGCCTGGCGCTGGGGCAAGACCACAGCCAGCATGAGGGTGATGCTGTCCAGCAAAGAGCCGCTGCACCTCAGCACATTTGCAGATGACACTAAGCTAGGGGGTCAGGTAGATACACTGGAGGGTGGGGATAGGGTCCAGAGTGACCTAGACAAATTGGAGGATTGGCCCAAAAGAAATCTGATGAGGTTCAACAAGGAGAAGTGCAGAGTCCTGCACTAGGGACGGAAGAATCCCAGACACTGTTACAGGCTGGGGACCGACTGGCTAAGTAACAGTGTAGAAGAAAAAGATCTGGGGATTACAGAGGATGAGAGGCTGGATCTGAGTCAAAAGTGTGCCCTGGTAGCCAAGAAGGCTAACGGCATATGGGTGTGCATGAGGACGAGCATTTCCAGCAAATCTACAGAAGTTATTATTCCCTTCTACTCAGCTCTGGGGAGGCCTCATCTGGAGTATTGTGTCCAGTTCTGGGCCCCCCCAAAGACAGAAATGACTTGGATGCATTGGAGAGGGTTCAGCGGGTGGCCATAAAAATGATAAGGGGGTGGAGCACATGACCTACGAGGAGAGACTGAGAGATTTGGGCTTGTTTAGTTTGCAGAAGAGAAGACTGAGGGGTGATTTGATAGCAGCCTTCAACTTCCCGAAGGGGGGCTCTAAAGAGGATGGATAGAAACTGTTCTCAGTGGTGTCAGAAGGCAGAACAAGGAGCGATGGTCTGAAGTTGCAGAAGGAGAGAAGTAGGTTGGACATCAGGAAAAATGATTTCATCAGGAGGTGAAGCACTGGAATGTGTTACTGAGACAGGTGGTGGAATCTCCATCCCTCGAGGTTTTTAAGTCCCAGTTTGACAAGGTCCTGGCTGGGATGATTTTGTGGGGTTGATCCTGCTTTAGGCAGGGGCTGGACTCGATAACCCCTGAGGTCCCTTCCAGCCCTCTGATTCGATGGTTCTATGATTCTGCAGGAAATGGTGGCAGTGGCTGGGGGGCTGATCCTGAGTGTGAAGGCGCAGTGCCATGCAGACCACGCAGGAAAGGCCAGCATGGGCGGGGCAGGAGAAATATGCGCGGCGCAGTATCAAACCACAGCCAGGGTAGCTCCAGCCCATTCACCCGGGTGGCCAGCGTGGCTTTTCCCCATGGGCAGAGAGCAGAGCAGTCAGAGAATCCGAGGTGCTTGAGGTGACCATGGCGTCAGATTCAGCCGGCCAGTGGGAGGAGGGGGCCAGCGCCCACAGGGCCCCTTCCCCTCGCACTAAACGCCTGTCACAAAGGCAGCGGGACAATGTTCTCTCAGAACTGTTTATTGACGGAAAAACGGGGTTTTGACCAACTTTTCCCTTGGTGTGCCTGCCCCTGGGGGAGTCTCCCCTGATCTGCCAATGGCAGAGCCCCGGAAACCCAAAGGCTTTCCTGTCGGGTCGCCCTGTTAGTCTGTAGCTTCACAAAAAACAAACCCAAAACCCAACCAGCCACACAAACCCAAGCAGTCCTGTAGCACAGAAAGACCAACAACTGTATTTATTAGAAAACAAGAAGTCCTCTGGCACCTTATAGACTCATAGACCTTACAGACACATCTGACGAAGCGGGCGTTTGCCCACAAGAGCTTATGCTCCAATATATCCGTTAGTCTATAAGGTGCCACAGGACTTCTGGTTGTTTTTGGAGATACAGGCTCCCCCTCTGACATTTATCAGACAATGAGCTTTTGTGGGCATGAAAGCTCATTACCTAATAAATAAACCCATTGGGCTTTAAGGTGCTACGGGTCTGCTTGTTTTCTTTTCGCTTGGAAATCCTGCCACAGCGGCTGATGAGAGCTGTCGTCCAATTGCCTCCATGGCCTTCTTGTGCTGCGGTCACGGCCCCAGATCAAACTACATTTCCCATGATGCACCGCCATGCCTCCCCACCTGGGAATACTGTGGTGCATCATGGGAGATGTAGTCTGACCTTGGAGCCTGGTCATGCAGGAGGCTGAACCCGCGAGGCAGCTCCCAAGACCTACCAGGGCGATCACCTTTCCAAACCGAAATCCTTCAGGGTTTGGCCCAATTTTTTCACAGTTCAAATTGCTGCCAAAAATTCACAGAATCACCAAACACTAGATTGGAAGGGACCGGGAGGTCATTGAGTCCAGTCCCCTACCCCCACAAGAGGACCGAGCATTTTCTGGACCATCCCTGATGGGTGTCTGTCTAACCAATCTCAGCTGAGATGGTTGGTAGGAAACCCTCCTTTTCTGAGCAGCTGCAGCCATCCCCTCATGGAGAGGGACGCCCAGCTCCTTACCTGGCCCTTCTCCTGGCAGGGCAGCAAGGTGACTATGGTGTGGACACCGTGGTCCCATACCAAGCGCCAGAACTCCTCCATGGTCACCTTTTCAGGCCCTTGCACAGCCAGATAGTCCCCGGCTGAACTGCAGCCCTGTGTGAAGAACCAGAGTCTTACTGCCTGCCCCAGGGAGGGGCAGAGGAGTTCCCAGGCTCCCTGTCTTTGGACAGCAGCAGGGGCCTGAGCCAGAGGCTGGGAAGCAAGGAGGCCCAGCTGCCTGGGAAGCTAAGAGAGGAGGGAAAGCATTGGACAGTCAAGCAGGGCTAGGGCCCAGGAGAGAGACTGACCCAGAGTCGGAGCGAAGAGGACAGGCAGGGCTCAGCCCCACACACTGATCCCCTGGCCTGCAAGTGCCCAGCCCAGCACCGAGAGCGGCAACAACAGCAGACAAGGATGACAGCTACAGAGACAGGCAGGAGCCTCTCCCCGCCGGACAGGACTGCAGCCCCCGAGGACCAAAGGAGACTGGGTGTGGGGGGAGGGCTGTGGGGGTGGGTCCTAGGGTGGGTGCAGGGGGCGGGAGGGCCGTGGGGGTGGATCCAGGGGTGGGTGCAGGGGGGAGGGCCATGGGGGTGGGTCCCGGGGTGGGTGCAGGGGGAGGTCCGTGGGGGTGGGTGCGGGGGAAGGGCCATGGGGGTGGGTGAAGGGGGGAGGGCCGTGGGGGTGGGTCCCAGGGTGGGTCCTGGGGTGGGTGCGGGGGGGAGGGCCATGGGGGTGGGTCACGGGGGGGAGGGCCGTGGGGGTGGGTCCCGGGGTGGGTGCAGGGGAGGGCTGTGGGGGTGGGGGTGGGGGGGGGGTGCGGGGGGAGGGCCGTGGGGGGTGGGTCCCGGGGTGGGTGCGGGGGGAGGGCTGTGGGGGTGGGTGCGGGGGGGTGGGTGCGGGGGGAGGGCCGTGGGGAGCGGGGGGCTCACCGGGAGGAACCAGCTGCGGCCGAACTCGGCGAGGGGGCTCTGGTCCAGCGGTGAGAACTTGACTCGGGAGCGGTCGTCTGCGGGAACAGGCCTGGCCTGAGGGACTGGGCCGGCCCCTTGGGGCCAGTTCAAGCCCCAGCCCCACGCAGGGGCAGCCGCCGGCTGGAGGGGCTCCAGCGCTGGCCCCAGCTCCCTGCAGGCCCGTCCCCGCCCCCCGGGATGGGCCAACCTGGGCGCCAGGCAGGGCCACACCTCTGCCCACACGTCCCAGCCCAGCCCCTGGCCGCTTGCTCCCAGGTGCGCTTCAGCCATGGCCTGGCCCAGTCCGGAGGATGCTCCAGCCCCAGGCAGGCCAGGGGTCAGCCGGGAGATGCCAGAGCCGGCCCAGCTCAGCACTCTCCCCAGCTCCCCTCACTCTGCGGCTGCTGGTCCGGCCCTGGGGCTGCCCCCTCCCCCCTCCCCCACCCAGTGCCAGGCCTGGGGCTGCCCCCTCCCCCCTCCCCCGCCCGGTGCCAGGCCTGGGGCTGCCCCCTGCCCGCTCCCCCACCCGGTGCCAGGCCTGGGGCTGCCCCCTCCCCCCTCCCCCACCCAGTGCCAGGCCTGGGGCTGCCCCCTCCCCCCTCCCCCGCCCGGTGCCAGGCCTGGGGCTGCCCCTCCCCTCCCTCCCCGACCCAGTGCCAGGCCTGGGGCTGCCCCCTCCCCCCTCCCCCGCCTGGTGCCAGGCCTGGGGACGGAGGTGCCAGGGGGCTCACATGGGAGGATGCTGGAGCCCGGGCGGCTCTCCTGGGCGCCTACAGGTGATGCTGCAGAGCTGCCTTTGTCTTTCGCAGCCTCCAGGAGGATCTGCCACAGGGAGCCAGAGGGGGGGCCTCAGAGCCGGGGCGGGAGAGACGGGGCAGGTCCCAGCTCTGCCCTGCAGGTGATAGTGGGCCGGAGCGTACGGACTGGCGGATGGCTCCTGCCTTGGACAGCAGCAGGGGGTGAACCAGTCCAAAGGGCCGTGCTCCCAGGGCGAGCGCCCAGCTGCACCCCAGCTCAGGGAGCCGGCCCCTGCCTCAGTATCCCCACTGGCCCTGCTGGCCACGCCGTGCAGCACGCGCCCGCTCGACTAGCGCTGTTGGGCTGGGCTGGGAGATTTGGTGTAGCAGCTGAAGGTTCCCAAGGAGATGGAGCCCCTCTGCCGGCCCATCCACCCCGCCCCCAACGCCTGCATGGATCCTGCCCTACACGGACTGGGGCTCTCGGCGAGGGCTGGTGTCCAGGTGGGCGTCTGCCCTGCAGGGGAATCAGGCCAATCTCCGGCTGGGGGACGACGTCCCAGGCCCGGCAGCAATGCCATGGCAATGGGTGTTCCCAGTGCCGGACAGCTCCACAGCGGTCCAATCCGGTGGGTGCCTGGAGCTGCTGGCAGGGGCAGGTGGGGCCCAGCCACTAAACCCCCCTGCAGCCCCCGGCGAGGAGGAGCTGGCGTGTGCTGTCCAGCAGGGCCCGGTTCTGGGCCCTCCTACCTCGTACTCCCGCAGGAAGCCCGCGCTGGACTTGGCCGATTTCTGGGCGTGGTGCTGCAGGAAGCTCTTGAGAGGGATGGGGCAGGACCTGGGAGAAAGCCAGGGGGCAGGGGATTAATACACCTGCCTCTCACAAAGAGCCCCAGGGCCACCCCCTCCCCGCCTGATCCTGCTAGGGCCATGGGAGTGGCCAGCCACCAGCCAGCTGCAGAAGGCATCCCAAGGCCGGCCAGCTGCGGGGAGCCCTGCTGGGAGCGGGCACATCTCTCAGTATTGGAGCCCACTGCCTTGAGGGGTGGGACCCGCTGCGGCTGCCCAAGCAGCGCTGGGCTATGGCAGGACCAGCCCAGCAATGGCGCTAGGGAGTGCGTGGCTGCAGAGCTAGGCGTGGGGCTGCCCAGTGCAGAGAAAGAGGCCCAAGGCCAGGATGTGACCCGCTGCAGTGCCAGGTGGGCCAGCTGGCTGAGATTTCAGACTCCAGTGCCGGGAGCCGCAGGCCTGGACTGGAGTCTGAGGCCTGGGCCCCGAGCGTCCCTGCGTTTGGGATGGGACCGGGCACGTGGCCGTACATCTCTGGCCCAGACAGGCCCAAGAGCAGCTCCTCCATGATCTTCTCCAGAATGCAGCTGTGCAGGAAAACGTACTGGCCCTGGAAGCAAAGCTTGTGGTCAGGGCAGGGCCCCGCAAAACTGAAGCGCCCTGCGGGGGGAGGGAGGGGGCTGCTGGCCCAAAGGGCAGCATCACCTAGTGGGCAGAGCAGGGCCTGGCTCAGGTAGTCAGGAGCCCTGCACAGCCCTGCCGCTGTCTTGTTTGGGTGGCCTGTATAAGTCAGTCTCCCCGTCTGTAAAATGGGGGCAGTAATTCCAGACCCTCTCCCCCGCCTGGCAGGGGGCCAGTGCTAAGCTCAGTGCCCGGCTTTGGGCATGTCCTGTGCCAGTGAGACACGCTGACTCAAAGAATGGGGCCTGGCTGTGGCTGCGGGTCGGGGCTCAGCCACGGCCATGCCGCAATACACAGGAGCCCCACAGTGCATGGGACAAGTGGAGCCACTCCCCCACGGGCCTGCAGAGCTCATTTGGGACGGGCTCAGGCCAATCTGCTTTAGGGAATGTCCCTCCTCCCATCTCTGGGTGCTGGCAGCTCCCGGCCTCCCCACTCTGGCGCTCTGGGCCAGCCCGCACGGACTTCCGGGAACTCCTGCTGGAGGTCTGGCCAGGCACAGGGCTGCTGGGACGTGCCGGGGAGGTGGCTCTACGGGACACCTCGGAGCCCTGTGTGGGACACGGCCTGGAGCAGCGGGACAGGAGGCCCGTGCAGCCCTGCTGCTGCCTTGCTGGGACAGCTCTGTGGCTGAGCTCAGCGCTGCCTGGTGGTAGGTGGCCAGGCTGCCCGGCTCTGTGGCTGGTGGGGCCCACCAGGTGCCGGCTGCCGTGCACAGGGTGGGAGGGCGGCTGAGCTCCAGGTCCCCTAGCCCCGGTTTGGCGGCAGGACAAGAGCCTCACCAGCGTCTGGATCATCTGGTAGCGGCTCATGCGCAGGGTGTAAATAGCGTTGAACACGTCCACCACCTTCTCCTGCTTCAGCTGCTGCAGCAGCCGGTCCAGGGCGATGAAGGTCCCGCTGCGGCCCACCCCCGCGCTGTAGCAGCACAGACGCCAAGGGGTTAAGGCGGGGCAGTTGCTCCAGCCCTGGGGTTCCACTGCCCCCGCCAGGCCCCAGCCCAGGGAGGAGAGGGCAGCAGCCCGCAGCTGGGGCCCTGGTGCCAGAGGAGCGGTGGGGTTCTGGGGCTGACAGGCTCCTCGGGCAGGGGAGCGTCTCCACGTCCCCCAGCGCTCATGGAGACAGGCCGGGGCAGCACCCTTCACTCCCTCTCCGCGGCTCCCCGCCGGCCCCAGGGCTCTCCCCGCAGGGCAGGAGGGGCCCAGCGTCCCCTCCCAGGGAAAGACGCCCCTGCCTGGCTGAGCTGTCACCGGCTGGGCCTCACCTGCAGTGCACCAGCGTTGGCCCAGACCCCTTGGCCGCCTGCCTCTGCTCTCGCGTCAGCTCCAGGAAGGCCAGCAGGGAAGCTGTGGACTCGGGAATGCCGTGGTCGGGCCAGGCCGTGTAGTGCATGTGGGTCACGTGTCTCTCCTCCCGGAGCACCTCCTGCGCAGGCGGTGATGTGATGCTGGTGCACAGCATCCCCAGATGCTCCCCGGCCAGCCCTGGGCCCCGGGCGGATCTCCAGTGTCCCCAGCCGCTCCCTGGCCCTGGGCAGATCTCCAGCGTCCCCAGCCGCTCCCCGGCCCTGGGCAGATCTCCAGTGTCCCCAGCCGCTCCCCAGCCCCGGGCAGATCTCCAGCGTCCCCAGCCGCTCCCCGGCCCCGGGCAGATCTCCAGCGTCCCCAGCCGCTCCCCGGCCCCGGGCAGATCTCCAGTGTCCCCAGCCGCTCCCCAGCCCCGGGCAGATCTCCAGCGTCCCCAGCCGCTCCCCAGCCCCGGGCAGATCTCCAGTGTCCCCAGCCGCTCCCCGGCCCCGGGCAGATCTCCAGCGTCCCCAGCCGCTCCCCGGCCCCGGGCAGATCTCCAGCGTCCCCAGCCGCTCCCCAGCCCCGGGCAGATCTCCAGTGTCCCCAGCCGCTCCCCGGCCCCGGGCAGATCTCCAGCGTCCCCAGCCGCTCCCCGGCCCCGGGCAGATCTCCAGCGTCCCCAGCCGCTCCCCGGCCCTGGGCAGATCTCCAGTGTCCCCAGCCGCTCCCCAGCCCCGGGCAGATCTCCAGTGTCCCCAGCCGCTCCCCGGCCCCGGGCAGATCTCCAGCGTCCCCAGCCGCTCCCCGGCCCTGGGCCGATCTCCAGCGTCCCCAGCCGCTCCCCGGCCCCGGGCAGATCTCCAGCGTCCCCAGCCGCTCCCCGGCCCTGGGCAGATCTCCAGTGTCCCCAGCCGCTCCCCGGCCCTGGGCAGATCTCCAGTGTCCCCAGCCGCTCCCCGGCCCTGGGCAGATCTCCAGCGTCCCCAGCCGCTCCCCGGCCCCGGGCAGATCTCCAGCGTCCCCAGCCGCTCCCCGGCCCCGGGCAGATCTCCAGCGTCCCCAGCCGCTCCCCGGCCCCGGGCAGATCTCCAGTGTCCCCAGCCGCTCCCCGGCCCCGGGCAGATCTCCAGCGTCCCCAGCCGCTCCCCAGCCCCGGGCAGATCTCCAGTGTCCCCAGCCGCTCCCCGGCCCTGGGCAGATCTCCAGTGTCCCCAGCCGTTCCCCAGCCCTGGGCCGATCTCCAGTGTCCCCAGCCGCTCCCCGGCCCCGGGCAGATCTCCAGTGTCCCCAGCCGCTCCCCGGCCCCGGGCAGATCTCCAGTGTCCCCAGCCGCTCCCCAGCCCCGGGCAGATCTCCAGCGTCCCCAGCCGCTCCCCGGCCAGCCCTGGGCCTTAGCTGCCAGCACTGAGTACCCATTCAAGCACAGCTGCTGCCAGGGCCAGACTCTGGTGTCTGAGCCATCAGCTGACCGATGCTGCTGGCCAGAGCCAGGCCCCTGCCCTGCTCTGTGCTGTCCTGTGCCCACCTCCAGGCCCTGTGATTGCCTGGCAGGCTGCCCTGCGTGGCTCTGCCAACACGCTGCCCTGCAGCAGGGGAGCTCTGGGGAAGCTGGCGGGAGGCAGCCTGTATGCCAGCCGCTGGGGCCCAGAGCTGGCTTAGCTGTTAGCTGCCTGGGAGGGAACCAACAGTCCTGTGTGATCCATAGCCCGACAATGGGAGTGGGCTGGGGGATGGACTGCCCCGGCCCCATGCGCTGCCCAGCCTGGCGCAGATGGACCCATTTCCCTTGTGGCCTCGTGGGAGCCCAGCTGGCCCCCCGGGACACCTCTCCTGGGCATGGCGGCACAGTCATCAAGACTGTGAGCTTGGCGGGGGCCTGTGCCAGACGCCTCTCGGCTGCTCACTCACGTGCCAGAGCTTGAAGGTGCGCGTGGTCCACTCGTCAGAGCTGCTCTGGGAGAGCAGATGAATGCGGATGTGTCCGTACGTAGCGGGCAAGGCCTCCGAAGGCCAGTAGTGATCACACAGCACCTGGAGGAAGGCGGGGGTGGGCACGGGGCAGCCGGCACAGAGAGACTGGGGCCACAGAGGAGAGCTGCAGTCCCTACACGCCCCCGCTCGGCAGGCTCCTGCTCTACGCTGGGGCTTTGGGTCACACCTTGTCTGCTGCTGGGGGAGCAGAGTCTGCGCATGGGGCAAACACAGCTCGGGCTAGTGGCCACAGCACCAGGGCAGGCGGCTTGGCTCCTGCTTCCCTTCCCTGCGTGCTTCCCCTTCCGCAGGGCGGGGCAAGCGTCAGTGTCCTCACGCCGCAGGCTGGGCAGGTTCATTGGACCCCCGGCACAGGGCTGGGCTCCCAGCTGAGTTACCGCCTGCGCCTGGGCACTAACATAAGGGGCTCTCAGAAAATACGCAGTGGGATGGACCTGGCCTGGTTAGGAGCCTCCACAGCCCCTGGCCCGTCACCCTGCCCAGAGTGGGGATGAAACTGGGACCTCCAGTGGGACTCAGCGCCTCTGGCCAGGCTCAGCACAGCTGCAGGGACAGAGCCAAGCCTGCACTTGGCTGTGCTCAGGCCCCTCCTAGCACCAGCCGCCAGGGCCTGGGACCAGTCCTACCCGTCCGTTCTCCATGCCGACGGTCAGCATAATGATGTTGCAAATGCTCTGCTCCCACACCAGCCTCCAGAAATCCTCGATGGTTTTCTTCAGCGGCCCCTGCGTGACGATGAACTCCTGCGGGGAGGTGTAGCCCTGGGGCAGAGACCAGACAGCCCGGCTCAGCCTGGGCCCGAGGCTGCGAGACCCCATCTGTATCTGACTAGATGATGCCCACTGACTTCAGCGCACTCCTGGGAAGCAGCTGGCAGGAGGGGCGTGTTTACCCCTCAGTGAGGCTACCTTCCCGGACACCCCTCGAACCCTCCAGTGCAACGCTATGGGGGGAGCATCCGTCCCCAGCCTGACAGGGTCCTTGCACCTGTCTAGAGCAGCTGCTGCCAGCTGCTGTTAGGGAACAGAGACAACTAGCTGGACCCTGGTTCTGACCCAGTCTGGCTGTTCCGGTGTTCGTGGAAGCAGACAGGGAGCTCTCCAACACCTTTCAGTGCCAGCCTGCGCTGCTTGTCACGTGACTGGATTTTTCTATTGGCTATGGAAGCCATTTTATGTGTCCGCTGTGTCTGCTGGCTCCAAGTACGGTGCCATGGGGCCATGTGAGGTGTGTACTGAAAGCTGAGGGTGCCCTGAATCTGTGTTTGCTTGTTATAGGTCTGTGCCATGTTTGCAGGTAGAGTTACACGTTTCAGCTCTGCAGCTGTACTAGAAATGTGTGACTGCGAAGAACCGGGTGCGGGGTGGCAAGTTAGTCTGTATCTGCAAAAACAAAAACAAAGTCCTGTAGCACCTTATAGACTAACATCTTTGGAGCATAAAATTTCGTGGGCAATGACCCTCTTTGTCAGATGCAGCAGGTCGTTGCCCACGAAAGCTCATGCTCCAAAATATCTGTTAGTCTATAAGGTGCCACGGGACTTCTTGTTGTTAGTGCTAAGAGTACACAAGAGGAGGTGTGACTGCCACTCCAGCCGCGACGACTGGCTATAAACAAAGAACCGAAGGCTCAGACAGCCCGTACACATCACAGGAACGTGGGACTTTCCTCCTGGGATGCAGCCAATGGCAACAGGCCACAAGGGCCCACCTGGATCAGGTGACTTTGGACTAAACCATGGGATGGAAATCAGATGCCCAGACATCCCTTCCACACATCATGTATGTGAACTGGGGTGGCTGGCGAGCTCAGCAGCCAATGGCAGTGTGCCACAACAGCCTGCCTGCGTCCGGTGGTCCAGTCTCTCCAGTGCCTGATGGGAAGGAGAAAGGACTTTTTCCTCCTCAGGAGAAAACTATAAAATGGCCCTAGAGCGTCCATCTTGGCCTTTTGTCTGTGGTTTTTGCTCTTGTCTGTGTTCAGGTCCCTGTTCCAGCGTGCTGGCTCCAGCTGGCCAGCTCTCCGGTTCTCCAGTACCTAAGACTGTGTACCCTGGAACCGTACCCCTTACAGGGTAAACTTTCAGAGACTCTCAAGTATCAGCAGAGAACATCACTGGCTGCCTCAACCGTGGTCACTGACGTATGTAAAGTATCGCTTGGACAATTCTTCTCCCACCCTGTTCTTTCTTTCTTTCTTAATAAACCCTTGGGCTGCGTCTACACTAGCAAGTTCTTTGGGAAGAGTTTTTGAAAGAAGGAGGCTCTTTCAAAGACCCCACAGAGCCTCTGCACCCGAAAAGTGTTTGTTCAAGAGTCAATCGAAAGAATGTGCTGCTCCTTTTGTACTCGCTCTTCTGTTCCCGTTTCAGGAAGAGCGCCCGAATTTGAAAGCTTCTTTCGAAGGAAAACGCTCCACAGGCCCTTTTTTTCGAAAGAGCAGTTCGAAAGAAGATCTTGCGGAAGAGATCTCCTGGAAGAGTTTCTTTAGAAAGATCTCTGCAGTGTAGATGTAGCCTTAGGTTTTAGATCTAAAGGATGTGTCATTTGCTTGGTGATTTGGATAAGATCCAAATGTATATTGACCTGGGACTGTGTCTGGAGCCCTTGGAACCCAGGTGAGTCTGGGGGGTGCTAGTGAAATAGGTTTTAAGAGCCTCTTGCTTTAAGTTGGGGTTGTTGCTCTGGGCTGGTACAGCAGCTGGCCAGTCTGTGGGTTTGCTGTGTGGCTTCTGGCTGGCCAGTGGGGCTGGCAGAGGGGCTGTTGTGGCTGGTTGGATTTGCCTTAGTGAGAAGGAAATCCCAGCCTGGGCTGTAAGTGGCCCAGTTTTAAGCAAAGATACCCTGGCCCAGAAACCCCATCGTACTACACCGCTCCAGAGCCCTCTGCCAGCCAGCCCGAAATGTTAATTGGACTTCCCTGGCAGTGGCTCCCTGCATGTGCCAGCCACAGTCCCCTGTGTGGGGGAGCGACTGGGGACTGCGATGGGGGAAGCAGGTAGGCACTCACGGGGATGAAGTTGGCGTTGATGTAGGCAGAGTGGGGTTCCTCCCCCAGCTGGCTGAGCCTGACTCTTGAGTGATCGTCTGCAAGAAACCAAAATACGATCATGCGCTGTGCTGAGCCAGCTCCCGGCAGCCACGCCACGCCGTGCCACGCTCCGCTGCCTTCTTGGGCCCTCCCCCTTCCCAGCTGGGCACGTGGCAGGCAGGAGCCAATCCCAGCCCTTCGGCCTGGTGCCCCTCACGCCGCCCAGGCGGGAAGCTGGACCCGTGGGTTGGGTCAGGCCCTTCCCCCGCAGGTCTCAGCCTGTCTGTGAAAGTGTATTTGTGTCTTGGCAAAGATCGCGTCACGCGTCTCACACAGCAAGGGGGGCCCAGCCCCGCCCCTCCCCACCCACCACACTCCACGCCGTATCCATGCGCGGCGCACTTGGAATGCCAGCGCACCTGGACCCAGAGCCCCTCCGTGCCCACTGGCCAAGGGGCACAGACTGTCCTGGCAGCAGCACAGGGGCTGGGCCAGAACTTACAGGGCAGCACATGGGGGTATCTGTTCTTGGAGACGTTGGCGGGAAGTTCTGCTTCGACCTTAGGCTGCTCCTTCCCTACTTCCTTCAGCTCCTGCCGGGCACAAGGAGAAATTCAGTGGCGCTTCTGTGGGACAGATGGGTTGGCTTGGGGAGGGCCCTGGGCAGGCCCCAGCTTTCTGCGCATGGCCAGTGGGTCTCCGTGGCTTGGAGGAGCAGAGCGTGTGTGGCCACGTGGGACCGTGTTCGTTTTCACAGTGACATCAATGAGGAGCAGCCGGACGGAGCGGTGCCCCCGCCCACCGGGTGCTGCCAAGGAGGGGCAGAGGAGAGCTAGGCCAAAGACCCACTCAGGATGGTTCAACAGCAACCCCCCCACCTGCCCCCCCACTCGTGAGACTCCCGAGGGCAGCCGTGGTGCCACCTTCCCGTAAAAGTGCAGCAGATGTGGGGGACAGGGGTGGCACCAATGCAGCCACCCCGGCTAGTGACCTGAGCGTTCACCCTGGCCTTGTTCTCCGGCTGCCGACCTGCGCCAGCTCAGCTGCACCCCTTGTTACTGTGCCAGCTGCATGAAGGCTGGCGGGGGTGCGGGCGCGCACTGAGCCATGCTCCACTCACACCTCCCCGGCCAGTGGAGATGGACCAGAGCGCAGCGTGCCACGTGGAACTGAACGGGGCGGCAGAGCTCGTGCCCGGCAGCACTGGGGCAGTCGCTCCACTCTGGCAGGAAAAGGGTTAAGCCCTGGGAGAGGGCAGAGGCTGAAAGAGCCGACAGCCGGGGCAATTAGCTGCCAATTAGCGCTACGGCTAAGCAGGGCCCAGCTGAGGGCTGTGGGGCAGGAGAGACCTAGCAGCTCAGCCAGCTACAGGGGCTGCTTGCCGCAGGGCAGGGCAGGGCTGGGAGAAGGCAGGCAGGCAGGCAGCACCGGGGGAGCTCTGGCCACCAGGCTGCAGGGCCTGAGGAAAGGCCCAAGGATACCGGGGCAGCAGGTCCAAGCCCCCTGCCGGTGAGGGGTGGCTACTGGAGGTGGCACTTTGCCCCTGTGCTGAGGTCCAGCCGATGTCTGGCAGTGGGTCACTGAGGCAAGGTGGGTGTTGGGGTGTGGGGTGCCTGGGAGGGGGGTGTTAAGCCAAGTGGAGAACAGGGACCAGAGGATGCCCCAGAGGTGGAAAGAGCCACTTCCCGCATGTCCAGCAGGAGGCGCCATGGCACTGAGTCACACCCCCATCACACCCCAGCTTGGTGCTTCCCCCCATGCGCAGCCAGCAGCTGCTTTTCCTGCTCTCGCCCCCTGCCCATGACTTGCATGTGCCCCTAGAAATGCAGAGCAGCTCCCGCCTCTCCCCGGGGGCGCCGCGCACCTCGAACTCCTGGAAGAAGCCGTGGTTGGCATTGGCCGTCTTCGCCTCGTAGTGCTGCTTGAAGCTCTGGATGGGGATCGGCCGGTGGGTGTTTCTGTGGGCAATGACATTGTTCCCGGGGCCATGGCAGACAAGCGGCTCCGGGGTTCGCAGTCACGCGGGACAGGAGATGCCCTGCAGGGAGCTATTCTGAGGGAGTCCTACGGCTGCCTTAGGCAAGAAATCAGCCCCGGGGTCCCTTGGGCACTGAGCCCCAGACTTGGGCCCCCTTATGCCACCTTGGTAGAGATGGGACACCCAGGCTTGTGCGGCAGGGGTTCCCCAGGCCTGAGGCTGGAGCCCTGCCAGGGCATCTGCACTGCCAGCTAACTGTGATTCCCTTTGTGCTGAAGCAGAAGTGTGGAGATGACCAGCCTTTGCTCTGTGACAGCGCGTTGGACAGTGAGTGCTGGGTGCACTGCAGGGTGCGGGGGTGCAACCTGGCAAGGTGGGAATCTGCCCAGAGGAGACTCCCAGGGACTTAGACAATGGAAGGTTAGCGGGGGAGTCGTGGGGCAGCTGCTGCACTTTACAAGGTGACCAGAAGGATGGGACTGGCAGGAGCCTGCAGCCTGGAGCAGCCTAGAGCCACGCTGCTGTGGTGACCCATTGGGAGAGCTGGCTGGGTCTGCTGAGGGGAAGCAGGGAGCCTGCCCGGCACACTCACCTAAAGCTGTACAAGGCCATTTCTTGCGGTAAGTTCCTCTTCTTGGCTCTGAAAGCAAAGGGCAGTGCCACCACTCCTGCAGAGCCCCGGGGCAGTGGCCGAGGGTGCTGCTCAGTGGCAGGGAAGGGCTGTGAGAGGCACAGCCAGTGACCTGGGCAACTTGTCAGCCTGCATTCAGCGTGCCCCAGGGCTGGCACTTGCTGTTCCAGACCTGGCCCCTCCTGTGACCCAAAACCACCGTGCTGTCCTCTCCCTGGGGTTCACACCAGCTCTTGCTGCTGCTGGGCAGGTCCAGCCTGTGGCTCGTCCCTGGGGGAACGGGCCTTCCTTACCTTTGTGTTCTGAGCCGCTTCCAGCAGACCCAGCCGAAAATCACTGCCAGCGTCAGGAGACAGCCCGCAACGACTCCAGCGGCGACAGGCACTGTAACGGGTCTGGGCTCCGCGCCAGCTCCAGCCACTGAAGACCAAGAGCAGGGGAATTCTCTGCATTTAAACTGTGCATTGCAAAGGAGCCCCGCGCACGCCACAGACTGACTCAGGCGCCCCTTGAAGGTCACCCAGCCCCGCTTCGCAGCCAGGCTCGCTGGAGATGGGGATGGCAGGGGAAGGCAGCCCTAGCGCGTAGGACTCTCACGGAGGCTGGACAGAGCGAAGTGGAAGTCCCGGGTTAGTAAATGTAACGTGCACTTCTGGCCTGCCATTACCAGCACTGACGCTCCCCTCCCAGAGCGAGCAAAGCCACGGCTGGAGCAGCAAGAGTAACTGCAGCTCCCTGGCGCAATGCCGAGCGGCCACGACGCACCTGAAAACGGCGTGAAGGACACCGAAGGGTCCACCGGGTCGTATCTGGTGAAAGCAGCGACGCTGAACCTGGGGCAAAGGCGAGAGCAGAGGTAACCCACGCACCTTGGGGGGGCTCATGGCCCCGGGGGGTGGCACCAGCCCACTCATGCAGAGCAAGGGGGAGTCTCTTCTACAGCGTTAGCTGGGCGCCAGCTGGCTTTTAGCTCACACTGTGGAGGTGCCTGCACTGAGCTGCAGAGGCCCCAGTTCAAGTCCGCCTGTGGGTGGTTACACAGGGGTGAACCCAGCCCAGCAGAGGAAACCGGACTGGTCTGGTTGTGGTTTCTGGACACTCACACCTCCCAGCTCTCTCCATGGCAGGCCGTCCAGTGCAGCCATCGCAGTCCCTTGAGGCCCCTCCGTGCACGTTTGGGGGGGTGAGGGAGCTGCAGCCTGGTTCTCCCTGGAGAGCCCACGCCAGCCCCCTTGTCTGGCACAGCAGGGCCCCTCCTGTGCCCACCTGTACTGAGTGTTGGCTTTCAGTTTCCCATTGCAGATCTCCCGGGAGCGGCCGCACTCCTCTGTTCCCACGGGCACTGCCCAGGTCTGGTGGGCAGCGCTCCTCTGCTCCGGCTGGAAAGGGCTGGGCAGCAGCACCGCCACGTAGGAGTCCTCCTGCCCGTAGTAGTGATCGTACCAGGTGCTGGTCACCATCTCCCGGCTGGGCCTCAGTACTGGAGTGAAAGACACAAGCGGCTCAGTGGCAGCCGGGAGCCGTGTGCCGGGGCCGGGGGCAGACGTGGGCACTCACGCGATGCGTTGGCGGTGACGACGACGGCGTAGTACTCGATCCGGCCGTTCTCCTCGCTGAACGTGTCCGGGGAGATGAGCACTCTGGAGCCAGCGTCAACCCACGGGGCGTCTGCTCGTACCGGGGGAGGCAGCACTGAAATGGACCCCCGGGGGGTTCAGGCCGGGGGTGGGCTCAGGCGTGAGCAGTTCCACCCCCCCAGCCAACAGCGTCTGTACAAGCCAGTCCTGAGCCTCGGCCCCTCTCCACGTTCAGGAGCCTGGGGGTCTGGCACAGGCCCACAAGCTGAGCTGGAGGGGGTGGGGCGCCCGCGGGCCAGGCAGAGACCTACCCACGGTGGACGTGTTGCAGAGCAGAGTCACGGCCTGGCTCCTCCGCCCGTTCGAGCCCACTGTGCGTGTGGTGACTTGGTAGGAAGAGTCTGGCTCCAAACCCTGGAGCGTGGCCATGCTCCTGGGCGTGAGCACCCGAACCTCAGCCTGGGGCAGGCCCCCGCACAGCCGCTCTACCACCAGCTCGAAGGCCTCCACGTCGCCGGCAGGGACAGTCCAGTTCAGGGAAAAGCCCTTCGTGTTGGGCTGGCACCACACATCTGCCACCGGCTCCGGTGCTGAGAAAGGAGACGCCCAGGGCTAGGCAGACCCCACAAGTGTGGGGCATTTCCACCCCGGAACGAAGCCACGTGCCCCAAAGTCGGACGCCGGGGGCTTGGTGGCCCAGGGCTGGAGTGGCTGGGCCAGGGACTGGGGAAGGGCTGGGGGCCGCGCAGGAAGCGGGGGAGGCTGAGAATGGGCTGGAGCGCCATGCAAGAGGCCGGGGCTCTCGTGGCTGGGCTCAGGGCCTGCGTGGGAGACATGTCCCGGCAGGACCCGGCCAAGGGAGACTCGTTGTAGAATGGGGTTTAGCTCCCAGGAGGCCAGGCCCCTCTCTGGCTCAGGTGGGCCTCTCCTTGCTCCCCTGGGACCGTGCACCGCGTGCAGGCCCGGACCCACCTATTGGCACCACGACGACGCCGGTGCTGCTCCGGTAGGGCCCAGCCACGCAGCTCATGGAAACAGAGTAATTTCTGCCTGGGACCAGCCCCCGGAACAAGTGCTGGGCTTGGCCCCCAGCCAGGGTGTGCCTCCGCGGCAGGGTGCTGTTCTCGGGATCCCGCAGCCACAGCTGGCAGTCATCCTGCTGGCCGGGGGCCGGGCCCCAGCTCACAGCCAGCACCGCGGGGCTCTGCCCAGGCACGGCCGAGAAATTCGCTGGAACCAGAGGGGCTACGGGGAGAAACGACCCAAGAGGGAGAGTCGTTTTCTGAGTGTGCTACATCTGCCCCCGCCCTCCCCCAGCGCTCCCCCCATCTGCCCCTGCCCTCCCCCAGCGCTCCCAGTACCACATCTGCCCCCGCTCCACCCCACCCCAGCACTCCACCATCTACCCCCGCCCTCCCCCAGCGCTCCCAGTACTACATCTGCCCCCACCCTCCCCCAGTACTCCCCCATCTGCCCCCGCCCTCCCCCAGCGCTCCCCCCATCTGCCCCTGCCCTGCCCCAGCCCTCCCTCATCTGCCCCCGCCCTCCCCCAGCGCTCCCGGTACCACATCTGCCCCGGCTCCACCCCACCCCAGCATTCCCCCATCTGCCCCCGCCCTCCCCCAGCGCTCCCCCCATCTGCCCCCGCTCCACCCCACCCCAGCACTCCCCCATCTGCCCCTGCCCTGCCCCAGCACTCCCGGTACCACATCTGCCCCAGCCCTCCCCCATCTGCCCCTGCCCTGCCCCAGCCCTCCCCCATCTGCCCCCACCCTCTCCCAGCGCTCCCAGTACTACATCTGCCCCACCCCACCCCAGCACTCCCCCATCTACCCCCGCCCCACCCCAGCGCTCCCAGTACTACATCTGCCCCCGCCCCACCCCAGCACTTCCCCCATCTGCCCCGCCCTTCCCCAACGCTCCCAGTACTACATCTGCCCCCACCCTCCCCCAGCGCTCCCTCCATCTGCCCCTGCCCTGCCCCAGCCCTCCCCCATCTGCCCCCACCCTCTCCCAGCGCTCCCAGTACTACATCTGCCCCACCCCACCCCAGCACTCCCCCATCTACCCCCGCCCCACCCCAGCGCTCCCAGTACTACATCTGCCCCCGCCCCACCCCAGCACTTCCCCCATCTGCCCCGCCCTTCCCCAACGCTCCCAGTACTACATCTGCCCCCACCCTCCCCCAGCGCTCCCTCCATCTGCCCCTGCCCCACCCCAGCACGCCCCCATCTGCCCCCGCCCTCCCCCAGCTCTCCCACATCTGCCCCTGCCCCACCCCAGCACTCCCCCGTGAGAGGGGTTACACCTGGGGCTGCGGGGGGGTGGGTTCGGGGCTGAGAGGGGTTATGCCTGGGGGTGGGGTGCAGGTTGGGGCTCTTTTGTGTTCAGGCCCTGGAACATGTGAAAAATTGCCATGTGGCCCCGATGAGAAAAGGTGTCCCCCCCGCCCCCCGCAATCTAGTTCTGTTTTGAACCCTTTAAGGTCACAGAAACCTACAATCCCAGGGCTGGAAGGGACCTCAGGGGTCATCTAGTCCCGCCCCTGCCCAAAGCAGGGTCAACCCCACCTAAGTCATCCCAGCCAGGACCTTGTCCAGCCGGGACTTGAAACCCTGCAGGGATGGGGATTCCACCTCCCCCCATAACACATTCCAGCTCTGCTCTGCTCTGCAGGGAGTTGCCCAGGCCGACCACGTGCTGGGATCCAAAGTCTGCAGACCTGGGCTTCACGCCTGGCTACTGGCTGGACCCTGACCAAGTCTCTGGGATCCTCAGGTGCCATCAGCTCCTGCTCAGCCTCCTAACCCAGAGCCCCAGCCCATCTCCTCGCCTGGGGCCTGCAGCCCACAAGCTCTCATCCAACAGCACCGGCTGCTTCCCCAGCAGCCCCCTGCTCTGGCCTCTGTCGTGCCATAGCCCAGGCGCCCAGTATGCCCAGCCCCAGCCAGCTCGGCAGCGTTGGGTTGCACAGGGCGAAGGCCCCCGCATCACCCCCACTCACTGGTCCAGTCGCTGATGTTCCCGGCAGGCGTCCGGCAAGGACCCGCTGTGGCGGCCACCTCCAGCAAATACTTGTGTCCTGGAGCCAGGCCCAGGAAGGTGAATGTGTTGGCGTCCTTCCCGACAGACGCACGTGCTGCCACACGGCCACCTCGCGCCCGGTACAGGGTCAGCGTGTAGCCATCCTGCTGCCCGCCGGCAGCTGCCCAGGAGGCAGCCAGCCTGTCAGGGCGGCCCTGGTTTGTCAGGTACACACGGCGCGGTGCCAAGGGGCCTGGGGAAACACCAGCAGAGAGAGAGAGAGAGACGGAAAGCTGCATGCAGCTCGCGGGCATCATTAGCTACCTCCCAGGCTTCCACTGCCCGGCAGGGAGTGGGGAGCAGGGACAAGGCGCAGGGCTCCCACCCCCTTTTCCCCACCTGCCCAAGCACTGTTGATTCTGAGATCAGGGCTTGGGCCCATGCTGCCATCCCTGTGGAGACAAGACCCGGCACGGCCTGTGGGAGGTGAGCACAGGCAGCCCTGACCAATGTTCCCTCGAGCTTTTTCCAGCCATGTGTGGAATAAATGTTGTGTGTGCGCCAAGGCTTGTGCAGAGGTGCACCACCCGTAGCTGCTGTCAGGGACGATGGGAGCTGGTTGGGTCTGTCAGCGGGTGCAGCTCTGGTAATGGTTTGGGCTCTCAATCTGCTTATTTAAAGTAAAATGTTCATAAACCCCTAGGGGACTTAGGAGCCCAAGACCCAGGGACCGTTCTTGGGCCCCTCAGTTATGTCTCAGCCAAACTCTCTCCTGGGATCCTCTCAGCGCACTTGGTGTCACATGAATGGATTTGTACATGGGACATGGAAGCCATTTTATGAGCTCAGTGTATCTGCTGGCCCCAGATATTGTGCTGGAGTGAGGGGGGCATCTGAGGTGTCTAAAGAAAGCTGAGGATGTCCTGAATCTGTGTCTGCTGCTCGTGTGTCCGTAGCATGTTGGTAAGTAAAGTTACAGATTTTAGCTCTGTAGTTGTATCAGGAATATTCAGAGCCAAAGGGCACAATGGGAGGTGTGATTGCCACCCCAGCCAGGGCGCTTGACTGAGACAAAGGACAATGCACATCTAAGAAGTTACAGCAACAAAGGGTCCTGTGGCACCTTATAGACTAACAGAAAAGTTTTGAGCATGAGCTTTCGTGAGCAGAGACTCTGATGCATCTGATGAAGTGAGTCTGTGCTCACGAAAGCTCATGCTCAAAACTTTTCTGTTAGTCTATAAGGTGCCACAGGACCCTTCGTTGCTGTTACAGATCCAGAGTAACACGGCTACCCCTCCGATATCTAAGAAGATGAGACTGTCCTGGGATTCATGCAAAGGCAGTTTGCCACAACAGCCCATCTGGGTAAGGTGACAATGGCCCTCAAGCACCCAATGGGAGGAGAAAGAGCTTTGTCTCTGGCCACAAAAGAGAACCAGGAGGTGGACCGAGCAGTATCCATCTTGGAGTCTCAGACTTGTGTCTTCTGCTCTCCATTCTGGGTCCATGTCCCAGCACGCTGACTGCAGCTCGCCAGGTCTCCACTTCCCCCATAACTAAAGCTGTGGGACTGGAGACTATATCCCTCAGGGATGGACTTTCAGAGACATTCAAGAATCAGCAAATACCCTCGCTGGTCTGCATCAATAGCTGTAGCTGATGTGTGTAAGTGCCGTGCTCCCCTGAGTTATGTGAGGGCTGTGTTCCCACCCACCTTTGCACAACTCGCATTTCGCAACAGTCGGGGCGGCTTTTTCCCCAGTGGGGCATGTTCTGCAGCCAGGGAAGCAGCCGGAGCACATGGAGCTCCGGGGATTGGGGGGCAGCTGGGGAGGGTTAAGCCTGGGGTAGGTTGGGGCCATGGCAGGGTGGCAGTGGGGGTTAAGCCTGGAGTGGGTTGGGGCTGCAGCAGGGATGTGGGTGGAGTTGAGGCACAGCTGCAGGTGGTGAGCCATGCTGGGGGGTTTGAACCAGGATGAGGGGGTTGAGCTGGAGCCATGCAGGGGCAGGGGAGAGGCTTGACCTGGACCCAGGCCATGGGGGGTTGAACTCGGAGGGGGGAGGACTGAGCTGGAGCTGAGCTTGGGGTGGTGGGTTGGGCTGTGGGGGGGTTGAACCAGGGCCACGTGGGGCAGGGTTGAGCCAGTGCCAGGGAGAGTGGGATTTTGAGTTGCCCTTAACTCACACTGATGCAAGTCAAACGCACCTCAAACTCGCGCGTTTCGAGGGTTTACTGTGCCGCTTCCACGATTTCGCTCTCTCGCCCTCTTCTTTCCTTTCTTAAGTGACTTTAGAGCTGAAGGGTTTGGCAAGTGCGGTGACCTGGGGAAGATCCAAGTCCCTATGGACTGGGGACTGGGGCTGGCCCCTTTAGGACTCGGAAGTATCTGTGTGGTGTTGGTGGGACAGGTTTAATAACCGCTCACCTGAAACTGGGGGCTCTTGGGCTGGGCTGGAAGAGCAGCTGGGAAGTCTGGGAGGTTTGCTTGTGTGGCTGCTGGCTGGCAGTGGGGCTGTTGAGGCTGGTTACACTTGCCTTAGGAAGAAGGAGACCCCAGGCTGGGCTGTAAGTGGCCTGGATTTGAAGCCAGGTTACCCTGGATTGATTTCTCTAGGTTTCTGGGCACATTACACTTGGAAATGGCCGGGGTTCTATCAGCGAGGGTCAGATCCTTCCCAGGGTGGGGCAACTCAAACACAGACAACAGGGTGTGCTGAAGTGGGGACTGTACTCCCCGTGTTAGGTTCCATGTGTTTCCTACAGACCTGTAGTAACGCCTTGTGTGTGCCTCAGTTTCCCTAGGCACAGCATCAGTGTGTAGTGGTGAGGGGAGTTCTGCTGTGATGACTCCTCATGTGTAGGTAACCTAGGCAACCAGGTAACACCTTCCCCCCTCCCTCCTGGGCCCCTCTCCCCAAGGTGACACATCTGATCTACGCTGAGTCCCTGTCGCCGGACACACTTCGTTCCCCTGCCGAAGGAGAGTCACCTCTGACGGGGGGCAGGGCCTGGGGACCCCCCACTCTGACCCGGACTCTCGTGGCCGTTGCATCTCCTGGAATCCTAGTGAGAGTGGCTCAGCTGATCTACATGAGAATGCTTGTCTCAGCCGGGAGCTGAGAGTCGGGCTGGCCTCTTCCCTCCACACGCGTCGCCCTCAGTAACTCTGACCTAGGGAAGGGACTTACAGGGGTAACCTATGAGTGAGCCATAGCCCTGTACGCCCATCAGCCGGTGCCTGCTTCATGGGAAAGCGGCATGAGATGGAACAAGCCCAGCTTGACTCTCAGAGCCCCGGCTGAGTGGGTGGGGCTGGCGGTGGGGCAGGGGAAGGGGACTTATGCTTGTGAAGGAGGGGCGGTTGAGACAGGATGCAGTGACAGACTCAGCTTACCCTAGGATGGATTTCTGGGGCACACAGGTTGGGTCTGTCAAGGCCCCAACCCTCCCAGGTCTCAGACGGAGCAGAGCCCGGAGTCTGGGTTCGCCGCCCAGCCGCAGTGCCAAAGGGCGCCCAGCTCCGGTGACACGCCACAGGGCCCTGCTCCTTCTCCAGGGAGACCCGCCAGAGCTCGTCTCGGGGCACGCAGCGGCTCCCGGGGCGTGAACGCAGGGTGCTTTGAACGCTGAGGCCCAGATTGGCTCATTACGCAGACCCTGCTACTCACACGTCCAGGCGCTGGCGTTCGCCGCCGCTGTCTCGAAGGGCCCAGCCGTGGAGGCCACCTGCAGCAGGTGCAGGCTCCCTGGGGCCAGGTCTGCAAAGGTGAAGTTGTGGGTGTCCTTCCCAAGAGCAGCCTGTGCCACCATGGCACCAGCTCCTGCACGGTACAGGGTCAGCTTGTAGCCATCCCGGCCTCCGGCTGCAGCTCCCCAGGATGCGCTCAGCCTGTCGGGGTGCCCTCGACTCATCAGGGAGACGTCCGGGGGCGCCAGAGGGTCTGGGGAAACACCAGATCCTACCTCGCTAATGGGGCACAGCTGATGGGGCAGCCAGCCCCACGGCCACTGCACAGCATGGGACAGGCTGCCGGAGGGTACGGAGAGCCTGGCCGTCACGTGTCCCTCCCCTGCACCTGTACCCACACTCCCTCCCTCTCTGCGCCCTGCCCCGTGTGACAGCCGGAGAGCCAAGCGCACCGGCCGGCCAGAGGGCTGCAGTGCACACTGGTTCCCCACAGCAGGCAGGCCGAGTCCCCGAGGCGAGGCAGCATCTCTCTGCTGGCCAACCTCACTGGGAAGGGCTGGTGCAGATGGGCACGTCGGACCCATGCCCTGAATCTGCAGCCAGGGGCTAGCCAGTTGCCGGGGAGAAGCTGTCTGATAGTGGTGAGAGCACGAGCGGTGTAAACCCTGGCTGGGGAGCTCAGCTGTTGAGGGGCCTTTCGCGGGTCTGGGGCAGGTCAGGTTAACAAGAAGCAAACCAAATGGGTCCGGGATGTTGGCCCTGCCGTGAGGGCCGGGCCTGAGCTGGTGGCCTGTGGAGGTCCCTGTGGTAGATACGAGGTGGGTGAGAAGTGTCTGCAGGGGGTGGAGGAATCGGGCCCCCGGAGCTAACACAGCTTGTGCAGAGTGAGACGTGAACAAAGGGCTGTGCCAGGCTCAGGGAGGAGCAATGGGGAGGGTCTCCTGTCTGGGGCAAAGCCCATGCCGGGGGCGGGGGCAGGCGATTTCTGGAAGGACGCCAGCCGCCCAGCAGCAGTCTCTGGAGCCCAGAGGGAGGCCAGCGCTCTCCCCTCGCTGACAGCCGGCCCTGGCTGGAACACAGGGGCGGCTCTGGCCAGTGCGGAGGGCCGCAGGCTGGCGGCTTCCTGGTAACTGAGGCTGGAGAGGGTGTGCTCGCTACGGAACGACTCGCCTCCGGCCCCCTCACTCGCCAGCCTTAGCACTCCACACACCCGCTGCAGCTCAGCCCGGCTCCCAGCAGGCGGGGCGGGGGGCGAGCGTGTCTTGTCTGTGGACCCACAGCCCTGAGCACGCTGGTGCGTGAGCGCTGCGGCCGTGGGCGTGCGCCGATGCATCCCCGTGTCCTGGGGCACGAGGGAGCGTCGGTGTGTCGGGGGGACTGTCAGAGTGCAGGGGAGAGTCACTGTCTCTCACCTCTCCTGCCCCGCTCCTGTCACTGGTTGGCACCTCCCAAAGGCTGCGCCGGCCTGTGCCCCCCTCCGCCCCCTTTACAGCCCCGCACTCACAGGTCCAGGTGCTGCTGTTGGCGGCTGCTGCCTGGTAAGGCCCGGCCACGGAGGCCACCTCCAGCGTGTGCCTGTGGCCTGGGACCAGCCCCGTGAAGGTGAAATTGTGGGCATCCTCCCCGGCGAAGGCACTTGCAGCCACTCCAGCCTCTCCTTCCCGGTAGAGGGTCAGTACGTAGCCCTCTCCGCCCCCAGCAGCAGCTCTCCAGGACGCACTCAGCCTGTCCGGGTGCCCCCGGTTTGCCACACGCACGGCCAGAGGGGCCAGAGGGCCTGGGGAGGAGACCAGACCCGTCAGGATACAGAGCCTGCAGCTGTGGGCCACCCACTGCAGCCTCCCCACAGGGGCCAGCCAGGCCGGTTCCTGCTGCTATTTCCACCACGTGCAGGGCACGTTTTGTTGTGTGCAGCGAGGCGTGTGCAGGCGTGCAGTGAGGCGTGTGCAGGCGTGCAGCGAGGCGTGTGCCTCAGCTCTGTCACAGAAACGCCTCTCCACCATCCTGCCAGCCTCAGCCGGGGTTCCCCTCCCACCCCAGCCTTCCCCAGCTGGCCAAGCCCACCAGCCTGGCACCGCTCAGAGAGAGGCTGCAGGAATGGGAGGGGAGTGAAGGGTGTTGTGGGGGGGCTGACGGAGGGGGGATCAGCCCAGCCCCCTCACAACTCCAGTCCAGTTCCAAGGCCCTGGAAGCCCTCAGCCCGAGGGAGCCTGGGCTGCAGGTGGGAAACTGGGAGTCCTGCAACCTCCGCCACACGCCCTCCTCACCGCACTGCTGAGCAGGATCCCTGCGTCCCAGCGCAGGATGGGAGGGGGGCAGGGACAGCCCGGGGACAGCCCTGCCCCCAGGGAGAGGGTGTGGGGCAAACTCTGGCAATATCTTCACTGCTCCCAGTGGCTGAGCCATTCGCGGAGGCGCCCCAGGACCAGGCCAGACTGGGTGACGTCCCCTCTGTCCCAACTGCACCTGGGCAGCTGGAGTAGAGATGGCACCAGCCAGGCCCTGGACACCACAGCTCTGGGGGGAGACAGGTGTCCCCAGCCAGGGCTCTGTGGAGAGCCAAGGGGTTGCCGCTGCAGGTGGCACTCACGTGTCCAGTGGGTGAGGCTGGGGGTGCTGGCGTGGTACGGCCCCGCTGTGGCACTCACTCCCAGGCTGTAGCGGGTGCCTGGGGCCAGGCTCCGGAAGGTGTGGTTCCTAGCATCCCATGGGAGTCTGGCGTGGCCAACCTCTCTGCCAGATGCGGCATGGTACAGAGCCACGGTGTAGCCTTCTCCTCCCGCCTCTGCCCCTTGCCAGGAGGCCTGCAGGGCAGAGGCAGAGGGGCTGGCCACGGTGAGGTTGGCAGGGGCCAGCGGGTCTGGAAAAGGAAGGGAAACACTTTCAGCCTCAGCCACCAGAAGAAACCACCCAGCGTCTGCCCCAGCCTCCTCTGTGCCAGCCAGCACCGGTCTCCCAGCCACACGGACCACGGGTGAGGAGGGGAGGGGACGGGGGAGCCGCTGGCTCCCAGGGATGGAAGGGTCAGTGGGCTGCCACTGGAAGAGGCAGGAGTAAAGCTGCAATCGGGCAGGGCAGGGCAGGGCAGAGGGGCCCATCTGGGGCAGCAGGGTCCCTAGAGGTGCAGGGTCAGAATGGGGGACGGAGCCAGGCTGCCAGCAGGGCAGAGGGGGCCAAGCCGGGGGAGCTGATCGTCGGCCTGTCGTACTCACATGTCCATTGGGTGACATTGACGGAGGAGGACTCGTAAGGACCTTTCACGGCAGTGACCTGCACAGCGAATCTGCTGCCGGCTGCCAAGCCCGTCCAGGTGACATCCTGGGCGCCGGGCCCCAGGGACTGAGCTGTCTTTGTGCCCCAGGGGCTCAGGCTGTGCAGAACAACCCGGTAGTGGTCCCTGCCCCCGGGGGGCTTGGCCCATGCCGCACGCAGCATCCAGGAGCTGCCTGCGTTGGTGAGGCTCACGTTGGCAGGTGCAGCTGGAACTGCAGGGCAGGGCAGAGAGGGAGGAGTCAGTGCAAGGGAAGAGAAAATCCTTCCCCTGCTGGGCAGCCACTGCTCAGGAGCCTGGTGCCCCTGACCAGACAAGCGTGGGGAATGAAGAAGGGTCCTTTGTCCAGCTGAATGTAGCAAACCTAAACAGCTAGGTGTATTTTAACAGACCTTTGTATCCCTATGTATCCTCCTATCACCCTGGATTGCCCTGTGTCTTTTTCATAGGCCACAGACTTCTGCATTACTCTTCAGATGGTTATTTTATACACTTGCATTATCCTTTATATTGGTCATTTTCTGTGCATAAGACACTCTGTACCAGATTCCATACTGTGCCTAAAACTCCACTTTACTCGTGTGTGTGCCTGTAAACCTTGTGCTGGCCGTGAGGATGGGTGCGTGGGAGCTGCATCTGGAATTGTGAATGTGGATGCTTATTGAGCCACCCTCCGGAGCCGCCTGTCTGGACAATGAAGACTTGGAGGCTGAAGACCAGTGAGAACTGGACTCTAAGCAGTGACCCACCCGGAGAGGAATATGAAGTCCCACCTGTAGGTGACGAGTCCCACAGAAACCTGGGCCCTGGGAAAGAATCAAACCCGTCTGCCATTGCCTGGGGACTCCTGGTGCCTGGGGCAGTGGGACAGAGCCAGGACTAGGACTAAAAGCTATAAAAGACGCGTGCCCCACTACAGAGCTGGGGTCCTCTTCTCGTCTTGTCAACATCGGCGCTTTGATCCGGATTAACACTCACCTCTAATCCATCTGGCCAATGGATTAGAGTGAACAACCTGTGCTAACTATAAGCAACCTTGGGACACGTGTGTGCGTGTGAATTCAATAAACGCAGTGTTCTTGCCTTGTCCCTCTGAAAGATCTCGTGCAGGGACACCGGCGAGATCAGCTGTTTGCACACAGCGCTGCCTCTCCCGCGCAGGGCACCGCCAGCCCTGCTCCGGGGCACCCCTCTTACGCCAGCACCTCTCCGCTGCTCCTGGCTATCCCCGTCAGCCAAACAGGCCCTGTGAGCGCACAGCCCGGTGGCCGGCAGCAGCGCAGGCCAGGCACTCACCCGTGCAGCCGGTGATGTTCTGGGGCTCAGAGACGTAGGGTCCAGCCAGCGCTGAAATCCCCACGTGGTAGCAAGATCCTGGGGCCAGGCCTGCCAGGGAGACGTTGGTGCTGTCCTTCCCCACGTTCACGTGTCTGCCTGCTGCCGGGGAGCCCTCCTCGTACAGGCTGACCCGGTAGCCCTCCCTCTGCCCAGCCGGGGCCTCCCAGTGCACAGCCAGGGCAGAGGTGCTGCCCCCGTTGGTCACGGCTGGCGAGAGCGGTGTCAGTGGGGCTAGGGGAGAGAGAGAGTGTCAGGGGTCGGCAGGTGCACGCACAGGACAGGCCCTAGGCCCCGTGCCCTCGGAGCCAGCGCCCGGGCACTAACAGCCAGACTGGGGCAGGGGCTGCTCTAGCTCTCAGCCGTTCCCAACCCAGCCAGCCATGGCTACGGCCCCAGCAGCAGCACGTCTGACTGGGGGAAGGCCAGCGACCCCCACGCTCTGGCTCCTTCCTGGACAGCCAGGGCAGAACGCATCCCCCCACGGCCCAGCTCCTGGCCCCAGGTGGGAACTCCTCCCTCCCCTGTGGTGCCCTGGTGCCAGGGGCCTGCTGGTGCCACTCTCACAAGAGGGGCATGCTGGTGTGCCCCGGGGGAGAGCAACGGAGCCGAGGGCCCTAGGCTGCCGAGGGCAGGCAAAGGGCATTGAGCGAGGGGGCCGTTTGGATCAGAGTGTGGCCGAGGTCAGCCCCGAGAAGGCGCCAGTGGGCTGACAAGGAGGGCAGCCAGAGCCAAAGAGTCTTGGGGGGCGCATTGCCCAAGCAGTGCCCGGTACAATGGCTGCTTCTGGGCCACTGCCGTGAGCACTGAGCCAGGGACCCCAGAGCTCGGAGCAGGCACAGATCCTACCAAGGCTGCATCTGAGGCACCTAACAGACTGACACCCCCTGTGGCACCCCGGGCGGCTACTGCTGGCCCTGGCCATACCTGTGTAGCCGAGGGCTGGCTGTGAGGCGGTGCGGTGGGGTCCGGCCTGCGAGAGGATCTCTACCCGGTACCGTGCCCCCGGCACTAGGCCCCCCAGGCTGAGGTGAGCAGCTCCGTCCGGTACAGACACGTTCCTGAGGCTGGCCTGAGACTCGTCCGCATAGAGCTGCACCCAGTGGTCTCTCGCTCCGCCCGACGCCACCCAGCTCACGTGCAGCTCCCCAGGGTGAGGCCCGCGGGTCACGCTCAGGTTGGCCAGTGGCAGAGGGTCTGGGGCAGGATAACAAACGCAGGAAGATGCCTTAAATGGGGCGAGAGAGGGTGCTGGGAGCCTGAGTGTGTCGGTACGGCAGGTGCCAGGTACTATGGTGATGGGCACTACAGACCCCTTTGATGGACCCAGGACCTTCCTGTCTATAGCTCAGACCATGTGGGCAGAAGGAGAAGCTCCATTTGCTGGCAGCAGCAATAGTAGGCTGTTATCCAGCAGGCAGAGGACATAGCATGTGCCTTGCCAGTACACGGCCCGGCTGTTTGAGGCAGAGCTACACGGTGACACATGAGGCGTCAGCCAGCAGTGCGGAAAGAGCCCTGGAGCCACGCAAGTCCCAGCACCCCGAATGAGAAAGACGAGCAGACCCAGCTGGCCTCCGAACCCCCTTCTCCTCCGACAGCTTCTCCACTCCCTTCGCGCCTCTTCCAGCACAAGCCCCGATGTCCAAGCCAGGACCCCGGTTCCCCCCGAGGGTGCTAGAACTGGCAGACAGGCCCGCAAAGCCAGCCCAGCCCAGCCAAGGGGGGGCACCAAAGGATCTCCAGCATTGCTAAGCACATGCGGCTCTTGTTGAACTGCTCTTCAGCTGTCTGCCTTGGCCTAGTGGTCCCTGTGCCACAACCTCACCGACATCAGGCCAGGGCCTTCTAGTCTGAGCTGCACCTTGCAGGCCCCCAGGAACCTCACCTGCCCTCTCCTGGAACAGACCGCCTAGCCCCTGGCTGAGCTCCTAATGCCCTCACACCAGGGTGTAAAGACAACAAGCTACAGAGAATCCACCACTGACAGACCTGCCTGTGCCCCATGCAGCAGAGGAAGGCTCCTGCCCCTCCCCACGCCCCCCCCATGGTCTCTGCCATGCTGACCTGGAGGGAAGCTCCCTCCCACCCCCCCACATGATGCTGCATTAGATCCTGAGCATTCAGCAGGACCCCTGGGAACAACTCCTCTGTCATCTCTCAATACCCTGCCCGTCTCGGACTCCAGCACCAGCCATCGCGGGTATTTCCTACCAGGAGTCCTAGCACTGCAAATGCTGACAGCACAGCTAAAGCAGCTGTCTACGTCCCGGTCCCGGTGCCATCACAGACTGCATAGATGTACCCAAGTAGCTTCCACACTGACAGCACCCACAGCCTGGCAGTGCAGGCTGGCTGCTCCAGCACAGGCCCAACGCAATGGAGCGCCACAATCCGCTGCACTCCTCAGCCACTACCTGGAACAGGCTTTACTTTGTGCTACCCTCAGCGACCCTTGGCAGAGCGTTAAGGCATTTTTGGCCAGACCCAGTCGGTGTGCCGGCAAGCGCTGGAGTCAGTCTGAACCTGAGAGCGAAGCACGACTTGGGGTCAGGAGTCAGCAAGGGCAGAAAGAGGAGGAGCAGCAATAAAGGTTGCAGGATCTCACGGGGATGCCACTCTTCTATGCCGCCGTGCAAGGAGCTCAGCATTCACCCCCTGCCCTACGGAAAGCCTGGGAGCAGTGGTGCGCGAGCCACATCAAAGCCGCAATGGACACTTCAGTCAATGAAAAGGGGACCACCCTGGAGGTTCTCAGACAGCCATTCGAAGCATTCGCAGATGAGATTTCATTTGTAAGAATAATTGATTGCAAGTTTGCAATCTATTTAAAATGTATTTTCTATCAGCAGTTGTATTTATCCCCTCCCCCGACCCCTCAGACCCCCTGCAATACCCTCGCAGATCCCCAGGGGGCCGCAGGCGCCAGCGTGGGAACACTGCCCCCAACTAGAGATAGACGGGGATCTTTAAACGGAGCCCCTAGGGAAACAGGCAGAGCTCATTTTTAAACCCTCTGACTTTACCGAAGACCGTGGCAAAGCTCTAGACGTGTTTGACGGTAGCTGCGTTTGCCTGAAGTTAAGAGATAGGCAGGTTAGGGGGTGGACAGCAGCCCCAGTTAAAAAGAGATCTAACCCTACCCACAGTCACTCAAACAGCAAAGCAATCCCACCATAAACCAGCAAACCCCAGCCAAACTTGGCAAGCTTGAAAGACCTGAAACCAGCTTAGAAACTGCAAACAGACAGCGGGATGTTAGAAGACATTACACACATCTCACAGAGCTGGAAGGGACCCTGAGACAAGGAGAGAACTCCCCGGCTAGCAGAGACCAGTTCCTGTCTGCATGCCCCAAGTGTGGAAAAAAGCCTCTTCCAAGAGATGACGTGCGTGCAGCTGGAGGCCCACAGTGTAAAGGCACGAAAGACGGACACTTTTCAGCCGTTTGCCAAACCAAGCAATGAGGAAGTTGACTCATACTGCAGACAACCAAAAGCCATTGTTTCTGCAATGGATTACCTGCCCTGAGAGTGACTTTAAAGGTGACTCGGCAACTGCTATCACAGTCATCTCAGAGGGTACTTACAATGATCCCCAGCCCAGAGCTGAACTCAACACAGCTCTGACGAGCCCTGGAGTGATTCTGAACTACGTGGGCCAGTTCTGCCCAGAGCCAATATACGAAGCCAAAAGCTATGCATTCAGATGGCCGGAGGTCACAGGGCCACAGCCCAACAGCCACCATGTGACCCCACGAGCGGCCTGACGAGAAAGGTGGAGAACGCGGTGGACTATTTGGGGATATTGGACTTCTGAAAGCAAAGCCAGCGCAGCAATGCAACGAGACGTTCACCTCACAGCATCCCAACCCCGGCCTCAACTGGTGGAAACCAAGTAAAAGAGAATGGAGCAGAAGGGCCCAACAGACACAATCTGAGCCAGAAGCCTGGGGCACCCCAGTGGAGCCAGTGGTAAAGAAAAATGGAAAAACTCTCATCAGTGTGGATCCTAATTCCTCACTTGAGCAGCTGGGTCTATCTGCGAAGTATGGAGACAGCCTAGGTCTGCTACGAGACATGACACCAAGCCAGGCCACCACCTTCCTTGGTCTCAGCACTGGTGCTAGCCACATCAGAGCTGGGTTGGGCACGTCCCCTCACGCTGCAGACACCCCTGACCAAAGCATGGACAGACAGAGTCTTTGGCCCTGCAGGAAACGCCCATCCCCCAGGCCGCAGCCGATACTCACACGTCCATGCGGTGGCAGAAGGCCCTGAGGCTCTGTAGGGTCCTGCCACGGCCACCACCTCCACCGAGTACTGGCGCCCAGGGAGAAGCCCCAGGAAAGTGAAGTTCTGAGTGTCCGGCCCCACTGAGACATTCTGCTGCACCAAGGGCTCCCTGCTGCAGAGATGGAGGAGAAACTGGTCCCTGTGCCCGGGAGATGCGTGCCAGGCCGCAGAGAGGCCCAGGGGGTGTCTTGTACTGGTCAGGCTCACTCCCAGTGGAGCTGAAGGGTCTGAAAGGAGAGAGGCAGGTCAGTGGGCAGGAGCTGCTCTCTCATAGATGGAGGGAGGAGATGGCAGAGTGGGAAGGGGCCCAGGAGCTGGAGCTGTGGCTCTCGAGGGAGGAGGTCTGGGCCACAGGTTTGGACATGGGCTTGGGAAGCAGGGACTTCTGGGTCTAGTGCCATCTCTCTGGCAGGTCCTGGGGACAGGCACCATGGAAAGACGCAGTGACACAGTCAGTTTGTACTGTATTAACCCCAGTTTTAAAAGGCCACGCCGGGGTAGGGAGGGGACTGAGATTCCAGCTGCACTCGTCTCAACCTGCCCAGCCAAGCCCCACAAACAGCCAACCCTCTGCTAAGCACCTCAGCCGCCAGGTTCAGGTCACATCACTGCACAGCGCGCCGGTCTCAGGCCGCAGGCTGGCGCCTGCCTCGCTGCTTTGAGGAGCAGTACCAGGGCAAGTCAGGAGTAACCCCAAACGGCGTTCCCACCCGGGAGGCAAGAAATACTCCCACGTGTGCGGTGAGGGGGTGGGACTGCACAGACCCCCGGAACGGGCTCTAGCGGATGGGCAGGATCTATGGGCATTGGGCTGGTGTAGGGGGATGCAGCTCGTATGTCACCACAAGTACCACGGGACGGACCAGCACAGGGCTGGACAGAGCGGCAGATGTGAACCAGGGCTAGATGTGCTCAGCCCCACTCGGTCCCTGGGCGCTGCTGCCCCCTGGGCAAGGGGGTGCTGGATACTGGGCAGCCTGCAGGACTGGCGCTCATTTTGCACAGGTGCATGAAACTCCAGGCCAGGGAGAGGGGAATCTGGCCACTTTGGGCTCCCTTTAGACTTGGTTTAATAACACCAGTTGCCCTGAAGTCTCCTCTGCTTACACCCCGGCTGGACTGACACTCCCCCTGGCTAGCCACCCATTCAGCCAGCCTCAGTTCTCGGCTTCTGGCACTCCCAGGGCACCCACCCCGCCACGCCTGCAGCCAGACCCCACCCCTCAGCAGCCCTCATTGCTCTGGGGCCTAAACCACCGGCTCTGCAGCCAGCTCAGGAGACAGGAAGGATCCGGGGAGCCAGCCCCACTCACAGGTCCAGTCGGTGGCTGTCTCCACGGGCGAGCTGTAAGGTCCGGCCACGGCAGCCATCTCCAGGGTATACTGTCGCCCGGGGCACAGCCCCTCGAAGGTGACGTTCGTGCCACTCTCCTCCATGGTCACATTTTGGATCCGAGCCTGCGACCTGGCGTCAAGGAGGACCCCGGTGTAATTCAGGCGGCCAGTGGCAGGCCCTTTCCAGGAGGCGTGCAAGGAGGTGCTTTGGCCCTGGTTGCTGAGGCTCAGGTCTTCCACGGCGGAAGGATCTGGGCGAGAAAAGGGCCTTGCGTGAAAGCCATGGAGCAGCAGCAGAAAGCCAGAGCCTCCCATGGGCTCTGCCTGGCTCCCAGACTGCCCTGGCCTGGAACATCGTTCCCAGTGGGTCCATCCTGCCCCCTATTTTCAGGGCAAACCAACCTCAGCTGTCAGTCCACCTGCTGAGTGCCCAGCGGGTCACCTGCCGACCTGCCACTCGGAGCCAGATGGGCACCGTGACCGGCATGCTTTGCGGACTTTGCTTCCCCGCCCAGCGCCCAGTGCTGGTCAGCGTGGGATTGCCGCCTGCCAGGCAGATCAAGCGTAGCAGGAGGAGGCTGGCCGGGCAGAGCCCAGCTGCAGCTGTTGGACTCAGTGTAGGCCCGTGGCCCCAGCTAATGCAGGAAGGAGTCGGATAATGGCCCAGGTGGATGCGTGGCTCAAACAGGAAGGGCAGGGGGAGGTAGAGGAGTGACCAGGCCCATGGCCTGATGCACTGTGGGAGGCGGCTGGGCTGGACACCCCAGCTCTGCTCACGTGGGCTGAACCTCAACAGGCCTTCTGCTCTGCCAGCCAGTGAGGTCACAAAGGGTGCACCAGTGATGTCACAACCACTGATCTGTGACATCACCAAGACGAGCAGCTGAGAAGCCCACTGGGCAATACTGGGCGCTCGCGTACCCCCAACACCACCTCCCCCCCGGCCAGCCCTGCGGGTGGGCTCTGGGGCCACTCACATGTCCAGTTGGTGACGCGCAGGGGCGGGGAGGCGTAGGGCCCAGCCACCGTGCGGATCACAAAGGCGTAGTGGGTCCCCATGCTCAGCCCCTCGTAGGTGAGGCTGGTGACGCCTCCTGCCACAGAGCTGTTCTTCACCAGCGCGGGGGGCGCCAGGGAGTAGAGCGCTGCCGTGTACCCAGCTCCGGCCGCCTCCTGCCAGTGGGCATGCAGGGTGGAGGAGCTGCCCTGGCTGGAGAGGCTCGCGCTCGGCGGTGCTAGCGGGTCTGCAATGCAGAAAGAGCCCTGCACGGCTGATACCCTCAGAGCCCCGCGGCATGGGGCAGCCAGGGCCCCTCCCACGCAGCACCCCCAGTGCCCACTCCAGGCGTGAGATCACGGGCACAGCCACACGGGACTCTTCCCACCCCGGGAGGCAAGAAATACTCCCACGTGTGCGGTGAGGGGGCGGGAGTGCACAGACCCCCGGAACGGGCTCTAGCGGATGGGCAGGATCTCTGGGCATTGGGCTGGTGTAGGGGGATGCAGCTCGTATGTCACCACAAGTACCACGGGACGGACCGGCACGGGGCTGGACAGAGCGGCAGATGTGAGCCGGGGCTAGATGTGCTCAGCCCCACTCGGTCACTGGGCGCTGCTGCCCCCTGGGCAAGGGGGTGCTGGATACTGGGCAGCCTGCAGGGCCAGCGCTCATTTTGCACAGGTGCATGAAACCCCAGGCCAGGGAAAGGAGAATCTGCCCTCAGCTCTGGGGGACAGGCGGGGCTGACGGCCCTGGAGCCAGAGGGCCACTTGGTAGCCACGGAGCCAGGGCGAGCACAGCAAGGGAGCTCTGGCTTTGTGGCCCACCAGGCAGGGCTGTGTGGCATGGAGCCTGGCCCTGTCTCTCGCTGGCACTGGTCCCCAGGCCAGGCCCCGAGCTCACCACCCAGGCCATCCATTGCCCGGGGACCTGGAGCCAGGCCAGCAGATGTGCCAGCCAGCCTGCATGAGACCTGTAGGCTACCTCTGTGACCCTGTTGCCCAGCCCAGCTGCCGTGCCTCCTGGTGGGCGTAGAGGTGCACCCCTAGACTGCAGCACCTGCCTCCGTTTCCTGGGGCCCAGCTGCTCCACAGTAAATGCGCTGGGGCCGGAACCACGTAGGACGAGCCCATCCTGGGGACTCGGTTTCCCAGCCCCTCCCTTCTTAGGCTGTGCATTGCGGTTTCAGTCACAGCTTCTTCCCTGAGCTCCAGCCTCCACTGGCCCCAGCTACACCCTGGACTCCAGCCCTTCCCGCTGTCTCCCCCTTCCAGTCCGGGATCTCCAGCCTCCAGCCTCTCCTCTCTGGAGGCCTCCCCAGCTGCTTCCCTAGGGAGCTGGGCCCCAGCTCAGGCAGCCTCCTGGCTTCTAACTCCAGCCCCTCTGGAGCTGAACCGTGCTCTGGCTCCAGCCACTCGCCCTGGTGCTGCAGGGCTTTCCAGGGACGCTCTCACCCGTCCTTCCTGGGCATCCCCTCTCACCACCCCTTGTGCCTTCCTTTCCAGCCAGCCAGCAGGCAGGCCACAGGGGCCTTCTCCTCCTGTCGGTTCGGCCCTGTGATGGGGGGGCCGGGCCGGGGGAGCACCTGCCTTCCTTCTTCTGGGGCCTCCTGTGCTGCTGCCCACCCGAGAGCCACCCACAGGCCAGGCTGACCCCCGGGGACCTCGAGTAGCCCAGACCATCAGCAGCGGCCCAGGCTCTTGTCCTGCCCCCGCCCCGCCGTGCCTTTGGGCCCACGCACCAGGCTGGCTGCTTACGTGTCCAGGTGACGGCGCTCTGAGAAGATGCCCTGTGAGGCCCAGCCACGGCCGTCACACGCACCGAGTACTGGCTCCCAGGGCTCAGCCCGTGGAAGAGGACATGAGTGCGGTCTCCTCCCACCGACGTGTTCCTGGCCGGGGCTGGGCTCTCTCCCTGCTGCAGGGACACCAGGTAATGGTCTCTCTCTCCCGCTGGCGGGCTCCAGCGGGCCTGCAATGAGCCAGCCTCCGCAGCGCTGCTCAGGGTCAGGTTGGTTGGGCTTAGGGGGTCTGGGAGGGAGGAGAAGGTGGGGGTGTGAGGGCAGTGCCCAGCTTCCAACAGCCTGACACTCAGCCAGGCCAGTGACTGCCCTAGCTACAGCCAGCAGTGCCAGCCCTGCCCCACGCCCTGCCTGCCCTCCTTCTGCCCCAATGAGCGCCTCCCCAGAAGAGACGGACGCATGAACTGGAGATGCTGGAGGTGGGGAAGACTCAGGTCAGCTTCCCTCACCCCCAGAGTGGAGCCGAGCCGAGCAGAGCGGAGCGGAGCGGAGCCGAGCCGAGCCGAGCCGAGCCGAGCCGAGCCGAGCCGAGTGGAGCGGAGCAGAGCAGAGCAGAGCAGAGCCGAGCCGAGTGGAGCAGAGCAGAGCAGAGCAGAGCAGAGCCGAGTGGAGCAGAGCAGAGCAGAGCAGAGCAAAGCCAAGTTGAGACGAGCAGAGCAGAGCAAAGCCGAGCGGAGCCGAGTGGAGCAGAGCAGAGCAGAGCAGAGCCAAGTCAAGTGGAGCAGAGCAGAGCCGAGTTGAGCCGAGCCGAGCGGAGCAGAGCAGAGCAAAGCCAAGCCGAGCCGAGCGGAGCAGAGCAGAGCAAAGCCGAGCCGAGTGGAGCAGAGCAGAGCAAAGCCAAGCCGAGCCGAGTGGAGCAGAGCAGAGCTGTCTCTCACACCGGGTCCTGCCAGGCTTGGTTTAAATCTCCCACATTATGGCTCCTGGGAAACAAGCCTGCAGCCTCAGAGCCTCTTGCCAGCGTCTTGTTCTGTTCTCAGCCCAAGTTCTCCCCGGGCTCCATTTCACCCTAGTCCTGTTCCAGTTTCCTTATCCTGCATCCAGCTCCCAGCTCGGAGCAGCCCTTTGTTCCTGGGGGAGGTGCACCCCCCAGGTGGCAGGTGCACTGGAGAGTACTCTGCAGCAGTGAGCAGACAGCTCACGAGAGGCACAGCTGCCAGCGGAACCTGCGCCCCAGCTGACAACAAGCACCTCTCCGAGAGGCAGCTACCACCACGGTTAGTTGGCTGGGGGATGAGGGAATATCTGTGGGTTTGCAAATCAGGGGCGGGGCACCAAAAGCCAAGGGACTGCCTTAGAGCAAACCATGGGCTGTTTTCAAACACGTCGTTCTGCGTCTCCCTCTCACCCTCCCTCTGGCCTGTGCATCAGGTTCTGCTCCCCACTCACGAGGGCTGGAAGCCGCGCGCCTCCTGTCATCACCTGACTCCAGGAGCTGGGGCTTTCAGCAAAAGCCCCACTGGGGGAGCTGGCCACACTGTCCCCTGGCACCTGCACTGCTCACCTCTGCAGTGCTGGGCCAGGGAATGAGTCAGACGCTGCGTCACCACGGCCCCTCCCTGCCCCCGTGAGCCGTACTCACATGTCCAGGCAGTGGCGTTGGGCCCTGCTGTCTGGTAGGGCCCAGCGGCAGCGCTCACCCCCAGCTGGTACAGGGTGCCAGGGAGGAGGTGATGGAAGGTGTAGTTGGAGAGGCCCCTCTTGGCCGAGACAGTCCTGGTCACCGTCCGGGAGTGCAGGTTGTGGAGGGTGAAGTGCAGCCAGGCAGCTCCCTCAGCACCGCTCCAGGAGGCCACAAGGCTGGTGCTGGAGCCCAGGCTCCGCAGGGTGAGCTCAGCCGGGGCGGTGGGCGCTGGGGGCACAGACAGGAGCTGGCAGGTGTGTGGCTGGCAGTGCCCAGCCTGCTGGGGAGCAGGGTGCAGGGCTCGGGCAGTGCTTATTGTGCGGGATGGAGCTGGGGCCCAGCCTGGCACCGGGCTTCTGTGCTGGGGGTGCAGCCGGGCAGTCGCCAGAGAAGCCATGGGGGACTGCGTGACTCCCAGCACACCAGGCAGAGGGCGGGGATGGCCTGGCTGCAGCTCCCTGTGGGAGACTCAGTCCCTGGGCTCCCCCCTGCTGAGGGGGGAGATGAGCCCAGAGCGGGACAGGGGCAGCACCTGGCACCAGGCACAGCACGCTCAAGGGTCGCTGCTGGGGCTGTGCTGGGGACGGCCAGGCAGGCAGCCCACAGGCCTCCACTGTGCTGATCCCCTACTTCCTTCCAGCGGAGGGCAGCCTGCGTCCCCCGGTGCCAGGGCACGGGTGGGGGGAGGGCAGGCGGGGCAGCTGGGCACAGCCCAAGCCAGGTTTCCTTCCTTCCCAGCAAAGGGCTTTTCTGGGTGCCAGCACCAGGGGTGGGGCTGGGCCTGGATGCTGAACCGGCCCCAGCCCCACGCCCCCGACTAGCCGGAGCCTTCTGCCGGCACTCCCAGGGCGCAGGCTGCGGAAGGGAGCGGGGCTCAGCACACCTGGGCCGGGCTAGCTGGCAGCCGCACCTGGCCTCGGGGCAGGGCGGGGCAGGGTAGATGCAGGTGTTACTCGCCCTTTGCACCACCGCCGGGGAACGGGAACAAAGCCAGGCTGGGCACTCGGGCGAGCAGCTTGCCTGCCCCTTGGGCCTCCTCCGCCTGGCAGGGGAGCCCATCGCCAAACTCCCCCACCCAAACCCCAGCTCTCAGACCGGGCAGCCTCACTCACACCTCCCGCTCACAGGAGTAAAGGGCCTGGCAAAACCCAGCTGCTCGCCCGGCTCCCGCACACCCCGGCACCCATCCCCACCAGGACCCAGCCAGGTGGTCGCACCAGGCACTGCCCTCTCCGGGACCACAGCCCCGCTCAGCTTACCCGTCCACTGGCGCGTGCTGGTGCTGGCCTGCCTGGCCCCCGCCAGCGTGCTGACCCGCAGGGCGTACTCGCGGCCAGCCTGCAGCCCCTCGAACAGGAAGGCGGAGACGGCCCGGGGCACAGACTCATTCCGCACGGCCTCCTGGGAGTCCAGGTGGTAGAGCACGAGCCGGTAGCCGTCCTTCTCGCCAGGCGCATCCGTCCAGGCGGCACGCAGGGCCGAGGGGCCCCCGCTGCTGCTCAGGCTCAGGTTGTGCACAGGGGCAGGGTCTGCACCAAACCCAACACAGACAGCGTCTCCTGGCAGCCAGTGCATCCCCGCCACATGGCCATGGGGCGAGACCCACCAGGCGCCACCAGCGTGTGCAGCAGGTTCTGGCCAGATCACGCCCCCCGGTCAGACAGAGCCACCGAGCCTGATCCTCTGGCCTGGATCCACCTGGCCGACACCCATGCCAGAGCACCCTCCCAGCCATGCCCCTGCAGATCACCCCTCTGGCAGGCCAGCTCAGCTGCTGCCCCGGCCCTGGGGTTCTGTGGGCCTGTAGCGGGGCCCAGCCGTATCTCCTGGGATCAGTGTCAGGCCCAGACGGGGCTCTGGGAATTCACTGGGAAAAGAGGACTCAGGGCATCTCCCTCTGAGCTCGCCCAGTACCAGGGGCTGCAGGGCAGGGCAGGGCTCGTGCCCTGGTTCTCCCAGAGCCTGAGGGAGAGGGGGTGACAGGCTGGCACAGGCCAGCACTCTGCCCATGGTCTGAATCTCCTTCCTCTGCACGGCCGAGCTCCAGGCCAGTTTGGCAAGAAGCCAGAACAGGGACCAGGTTTCCAGAAAAGGGTCCAAGCAGGGCCTTGTGTTCCCCTGCTGCAGCTGGGCCCTTACCTGTCTCCATCGGCTGGTCGCACACCCTGATCACTGTGTGACTGGGAGCTGGTGCTGGTTATGTGCAGGAAATGGAACTAGCCCAAGGGGGTGAGAAATACCCCATATTCCTGGTCTGCTGCCAAATCAGGGGACAGGCCATTTCCTCCTGTGCCCCCTTCTGCTTTGCCACGCAGGGCGTTCCCTGTCCTCTGCCCTTTGCGCAGTGGAGCAGGGCGGCCCAGCAGAAGGGCCAGCAGCAATCAGGGGCTCTGCGTGGGGGTACGAAGGCCTGCTCCCTCAGGGCCTCACCCAGCCTAAGGCAGGGGAAGGGCCACAGCAGAGGGAATGCGGTGAAGGCCAGGATTTGAAGAGGGTCCAGGTGGCTGGGTTCTGCTTGTCGGAGCCTGGGAAAGGGCCACAGGGGAGCGAGGGATCTCCTGACTCCCCTAGGGCGCCTGGCCTTGGCCGCTGCGGGAGACGGCCCTTTGCTCTTGCCCTGGGCACGCTCGTAGGATGCAGGGAGCCCTTACTGGTCTGGGCGCTGACTCTCTGGCTGGAGACCTCTGCGCAGGGCAGGGCAGCAATGACCTCGATGCTGTAGCTGGCCCCGGGGATGAGCCCCAGGAACTGGAAGCTGGTGGCGCTGGGCCCAGCCGAGGCGTTCTGCAGCAGCACGTCCGGCTCCAGCGTGTAGATCTCCAGGGAGTAGCCCAGGGCACCCCCGGCCGGCTCGTCCCATGCCAGGAAGAGGGAGTCGGGGCGTCCCTGGTCGCTGACACTCACGTTCAGGAGGTACCCTGCAGAATCAATGCCGGCGCTGCTGAGTGAGGAGCCGTGGTCCGGCCCAGCCTGGAGGTTCACGGACAGCTCTGACGGGCTTTGCTGCTGGGCAGGTGGGGCCAGGCTTTCCCAGCACGCTGGGCTCTCCTGCCAGGCCTTCAGCATGGGCACCGCCCACCCTTGCCCTGAGCCCCTTCCTGGCCTCCGAGTGCAAATCCTCTCAGCAGGGCTAAGCACACTTCGGACCCATTTCCCGCCCATGCCCTCAGCAGCCGGCTCGGTATTTAATTTGGGCTTGCGGTGGGCCAGGTGCGTCAGCTCCCCGCACACGTCTCGTCCCGCCCCTCTCTCCGCAGGGCCGAGCGGCTCGGGCAGGGGCACCCACACCACCGGCTGCACCTCTGCTTACTGGGCCAACACCCCACGATGGCGCCATGCAGCTCAGGCTGTGACCGTCTGCACCGCAGCAATGGCTGCTCCCTCCAGCCCTCCCCCTGACCCTGCTGCTGGGCACCCGCCCACCGCCCAGGTCTCCAGCTCCCGCCCTAGAGCCTGGGGGACATAGGCCTTGTCCCTGCTCAGGGTCCGCCCAGGCCAAAGCCGTCTGGCGCTGGCCAAGCCGCAGACCTGGGGGCAGGCTGGGGCATCAGCAGAGCAGAGCTGGGGGGCAGAAGCTCAGGATAGCTGGGGGGCTGCGGGCCAGGAATGTGGGGCACTTCAAAGCTCAGGGGAAGGAGCAGGGACCGGGCGTCGAGGGCGCAGGGCTGGGGAGTGGGCAGCCCATTGCAGAGCTGTGCGCAGGGCAATGGCGTTGACACAAAGAACAGACGGGGCAAGGCCCAGCCCTAGTCACCAGGACGCAGCAGGGGCAATTTACACCCTTCCTGTTGCGGTCATGGCACCAGACCCCGCGCACGGCAGGAGGAGCACGGGGTGCCCGGCGCAGCAGGAGCTCAGCCCACATGCAGCCGCCCACAGGGCCAGGCGCAGGGAGGCTGGCGCCGGCGGGTGGTGGAAGCACCAGCCGGGCTTGTGAGAGGCAATGACGGCCCTGAGGCACTGCAGAGCAGAGCGGGGAGGTGGGGTCTGCACCAGGCCAGCCCGAAAGCACAGAGATATGCCCTCTGTCCGTCCCCACGCCCCCCGTCCCTCTGTCCGTCCCCACGCCCCTCTGTCCGTCCCCACGCCCCCCGTCCCTCTGTCCGTCCCCACGCTCCTCTGTCCGTCCCCACACTCCCCGTCCCTCTGTCCGTCCCCACGCTCCTCTGTCCGTCCCCACGCCCCCCGTCCCTCTGTCCGTCCCCACGCCCCTTGTCCCTCTGTCCGTCCCCATGCCCCCCGTCCCTCTGTCCGTCCCCACGCTCCTCTGTCCGTCCCCACGCCCCCCGTCCCTCTGTCCGTCCTCATGCCCCCCATCCCTCTGTCCATCCCCACGCTCCTCTGTCCGTCCCCATGCCCCCCGTCCCTCTGTCCGTCCCCCCGTCCCTCTGTCCATCCCCACACTCCCCGTCCCTCTGTCCGTCCCCATGCTCCTCTGTCCGTCCCCACACTCCCCGTCCCTCTGTCCGTCCCCATGCTCCTCTGTCCGTCCCCACGCTCCCCGTCCCTCTGTCCGTCCCCATGCTCCTCTGTCCGTCCCCACGCCCCTTGTCCCTCTGTCCGTCCCCATGCCCCCCGTCCCTCTGTCCGTCCCCACGCTCCTCTGTCCGTCCCCACGCCCCCCGTCCCTCTGTCCGTCCTCATGCCCCCCATCCCTCTGTCCGTCCCCACGCTCCTCTGTCCGTCCCCACGCCCCCCGTCCCTCTGTCCGTCCCCCCGTCCCTCTGTCCATCCCCACACTCCCCGTCCCTCTGTCCGTCCCCATGCTCCTCTGTCCGTCCCCACACTCCCCGTCCCTCTGTCCGTCCCCACACTCCCCGTCCCTCTGTCCGTCCCCATGCTCCTCTGTCCGTCCCCACGCTCCCTGTCCCTCTGTCCGTCCCCATGCTCCTCTGTCCGTCCCCACGCTCCCTGTCCCTCTGTCCGTCCCCACACTCCCCATCCCTCTGTCCGTCCCCACGCTCCCTGTCCCTCTGTCCATCCCCACACTCCCCATCCCTCTGTCCATCCCCACACTCCTCTGTCCCTCTGTCCGTCCCCACACTCCCCGTCCGTCCCCTGTCCTTCCCTCCCTCCCCTGACGCTGCCTGTCCCTCCGTCCATCCCCCCACACACCACGTCCCTCCATCCGTCAACACGCTCTTTCTTCCTTCCAACCATCCTTGTATCCACCCGTACACACCCCTCTCACTACTAACCCACCAAACACCCCCTGCGATGGGTCCCACCAGGCGTGATGGGAAATGGCAGTGAATGCCTGACCTGGAACCGCCATGGACAAAATGCCACCGGTAACCTGTCGTTTCGGACAGTAGAATCCCTTGGGACTGTATGTTCTACGGTCGCGTGTGATGTGCAGTGTTTGCATTTGAAGTTCTGGGTATTGTTGAAATATTTGTATTCCAAATGTTGGCTTCTGTGAAGACCTCAGCAGGAGGCGTGGCTGCCCTTCTGCGAGAGGGCTGTGATCAACGACTAGCAGTACCTGACTGACAAGGGGTTACCCTGGATGGGTAACAGCCCACACCTAGAGAGCTTCGCTTTGCTGGGGACATTCAGACCAGCAGCCAGGTGGTGGCTGATGCCTAAAAAGGGCACAGGCAGGCGAAGTGCTCAAGTGACAGGCTCCATTTGGAGTTTACTCCAGCACAAAGAGCGTGATGGAAAGCCCTTGGCGGGGGAAAGGTGTAAAGAAGGCCAGGAAGGCTCCTCTCTCTATGTCTTCAGCCTATTTTGGAGCCTGCTTGACACGCCCTCAGGAGAAACAGAGAGCTTCCCGGTGAGCTGAAGCCCCAGGTCGGGACCAGATCGTTTCTGGCCTGAAGCTTTCACCTGACAGAAGAACAGCTGTCTAGCGTAAGAACTCCACATCACTAGGCCGGTAGTGGACTAGAACTAGCGATGCGTTTTCTTTTGTTTTCATTCGGTATCTCACTTTGAGCTGCCTGGTTTTCCTATTGGTTTTGTTTAATGAAAACCCTTCTGTTAAACAAACCCACTGTATGCAGTTATCCACTGTGCACATCTCCGTTTCCATGATGAAGAGGGCTGACCCAATGAGCCCTCCCTGTGCAAATCTTGTGCACAGCGAGAAACAGGTTTATTTGGGGTTTTGATCCCTTCCGGGAGTTAATTTCCCGGGTGCTGTGCCCTAGAACTGCACCTGCCCAGAGCTGTGGTTAATCAGAGTCTGCATTGCTCTGCAGGTAGCTGGTAACCCCATCTCTGTGCCTTGGCTGGGGGAGACCAGAGGGTCTGGCCCAGCAGGGCAGAGAGGTGGGGAGACTCAGAAGGCAAGAAGATGCGTGTCAGTGGTATGATCAGCACCCCCGGGAACATCCCAAGGGGTCTTCTGTGACTGCAGCGTCACACCCCTCCATCTATTCACTGACACGCTCAGCCATGTGTAGCCATGAATCCTCATATCCCTACCCACGCGTGCCCCTCCATCCTTCCCCCTACACACCTGTGTTCCTCCATGCTCAGACACACCCTGTGATGGAGTGGGGGATACCTGTGTGTATGTGAGTGGCTCACAGAGGGTGTGGGGCTCCTGCTGAGGGTAACCTTGATGACCAGGTAACACCTTTGTACTGCAGACAAAGGAGGAGGTGGAGCCTGAGGGGTTTGAATTGGAACTGGGAGTTGGAAGCAGTGAGTCTGGGCTGAGGGGGAGAGAGAGACAAAGGAGGGGTCAAGGCCCCGGCTCTGGGGGCCCCTCGGGGCCTCCTCTCCCCAACATGGATTGGACTGGCTGTCTCTGCCTGCTGTACTAACTCCTCTGTATGAAGCTGTGTCCTGTCGGCTAATAAACCTGCTGTTTTCCTGCTAAGTAAGAGACTCTCCTGCCTGCGGACAGGGTGCAGAGCTTGGGGGACCCCAGAACCCCATCACACTGGTGTCAGCAGTGGGATGTCCTGCACCCTGAGGATGGAGCATCCAGCAGTAAGTGACCGGGGCCCCGGAAGAAGTGGGGCCTGCGAGACCCAGGTGTGCTGAAGGGCAGTGAGGTGCAGTTCCCCAAGGCGGAGGGGCCTGCGGCCAAACCCAAGCAACTGCGGTCGTGGTCCTCGAGAGGGGGTGTCACACCCGAGGAGGGGTTACTCCTGGGAATCTGTTGGAGTCGGTCCCAGAAGGTGGAGGGGCCGAGCGCCCAACCCCCAGGAACAAGTGATCCCTGAGGAGGCTGACGCTGAATGAGTTCTTCCCAAGACAGTGTGCTCATGGTCCCTGAGAGCGGGTGTCACACTGAAGAAGGGGTTCCGCTGGGAGTCTGTTGGAGTCAGTCCCAGAGGGCGGAGGGGCCTACGGCCTAACCCTGGGCAGCTTGTGACCCACAAGGAGCCTGGCACACTGAAGGGATTCTTCCAGGAATCGTGGGGTGCAGAGGGCATCAGCCTGAGAGCCTGCAACCACGCTCAGCAACTTCACTGTGAAGTGGCAGCACCTGGAAACTGAATCGAGATTAAAGAAGCTGGACAAGGCAGCGTGGATGTGCAGTGGCGGAGCTGAGGGCTGGGGAGAATCCTGCAGAGGTGAGCCCGAATTGGGGCAGGGAACCCTGGACTGCCTGGAGCTCTGAACCAAGTGGCCTGCCACAGCTCAAGGAGGGAAGGAGCGATTCCAACCCATCATCTACTAGTGGCCAAGACAGACCTGAGAAGAGTTTTCCAGGCCTGGGCCAAGGAAGGTGCCTGTGTGTCTGTGCAGGAAAGCAGCTTGTCCACTGGGAATGGCAAGTTGTCTGTGAGAGAAGCTGCTTCACCTTCTGTGTGTGTGTGGAGACCAGCCGGGGGGCTGGGACAAAGGAGAGAGTGTCTCCCATTGTCTGTCTGTGTTGAACAGCAGCAGCAGCCTGGGGAGAGAGCAGAGCCTGCGTTTGGAAAAGGTGCTAATGAGGAAACTAGCCCATTGTCTGAGGAGGATTCCCCAGCCTGGGGTGGCTGGAGAAGGATCCACCAGAAAAGAGCATTCCAGGTGTGTCTCTGAATCCAGCCATGGGGGCTGGAGCAGAGGGAATGGCTCTGGGATGGGCAGTGGTGTCCCTGCTAAGGATGCTGGTCCTTGGTGCAAGAAAAGCGCTTCTGCTTCTGGGGAAGTGAATCCTTTGCCTGAGCCTGTGGGGGCTCGAGATGGAGCCAAGATCCCAGAGCTGGATCTGAGGGCAGCTGAAGCCCAGATGGGAAGTGGGCCTGCCTCTGTGTCTCTCAGGGGGGATGATGCTTTAACTCGGTCTGATCCAGTTAGTATCATCAGGGAATCCCAGAGACCAGACGATTCTGGTACTTGTTCTTTGCCTGATGCTGAGGTGTTACTGGGAGGGGGTGAGAGGGCTCTGTCCTACCAGAGTCATCCTCTCGCCAGGACACAAGAACAGATGGGCAATGGAGTTACGCTGACTGATGAAGATAAAGGAGCTGGTAGCAGAAGGGAGGAAAGGGACCCTGACCTTCTGTCCGGTGGTACTGGCTGTCTGCCTGGAGGGGGATTACATGGGAATCTGCCTACTGGGCCAGAAGTGATCCTGGGCGTAGGTGAAACCCAGGAGCTGGTTGTGGCTCAAGGGAGTAGTGCCCCTGTGGAGCCAGATAGGGGTGAGTTGTTGGCTGGGGGAGCTCTTGAGGAAGAGAATTTCCCTGAAACTTTTCCTGACCCGTCTGTGGGGACTGCAGAAAATGGGAGTGAGGTGAAGGAGAGTGAACAGGAAAGGTGCATGTCTGTAAGAGCCAGAGCAGCCCTTTGCCTGGGGAGAAGTTTGTTTCAGCTCCTGATGGCCAGGACCTGCCTGAGTGTGAAACCACTGGCTGTGCTCTGCAAGGGTCCAAAGCAAGCAGGGTAAAAGTTTCTCAGGAATTGGAAGCTGGTGCAAGTAAAGTGAAAACTATCAGGGAATGTGAGCAGCCCTGTGAGAACCAAGTAAAACAGCTGCACAGCCAATCTCTGTAGGATGCAGGAGAGGTTCAGCAATTCCCCATCTCCAAATGCTAGAAACACTTATATTCTTATACTGGACTCCACTTCTGATTCCATGGGGAGGCAGTAGTTGGAGGGGGAAGGACAAAGGAGCTGTGGTCCTGGTGGGCCAGTAAGGGATAAACAGGGATTCCTCCATGTGGATTCTGCGTCTGGGACTCACAAAACAACTCTCAAAAAGCAGTTTGGTTTGCAAATTTCCAGGCTGGCTGGGAGGGGGCCGTCTCCCTGAGATCATCAATGGCCCAGCTCTTGTTAGAAGGGAGGGCACAGCCAGAGAGATCAAATTTCCACCCCAGGGGGCAAGAGAGAAGATTAGAACTTGATGGTGCTAAGAAAGGCCTCAGCCATTTATCCCCAAAATACCAGATTCTCAAGGGGGTTACACAAAAGTTGTGGTCTACCAAAGAGCAACGTAAATGTGCAGTTGCAATGGGTTTGTTCTGTAACTCACGCTGACTGCTGTAACCAAGGGGTGCTGCCACCAAAAGCTGTAGAATTGTACCATGTACTGAAGGTTTGGAAAGAGCCATGTGACATGATGACATCGATGTATAAGCAGGAATTGTATGTTGAAGGAGTCTGTAACTCTGAAATGTCACCGTTGTTCCCTGTAACTAGTCTTGCAACCTCTCACATGAGGAGGAACATTCCAAACCTATTGTGTGGCATGGAAGGGGAAACTGAGGTACACAACCATTGTGTTGGTCTGGCTAAATGCCAAGGATGGAAGCATTTGTACCTTCCGTTACTGAACTGTAACTGAATTCCAGACATTGGCTGGAGCAGCTGTATGGACTGGTGGTCAGATGGGGCAGGACCCAGATCACAAAAGACCTGTTTGATCTGTTGGTGCTGCAGCATCTGTATGGGCTCTGCCCGCCCGACTTGAGAACGTGGCTGACGGACCGGGGCTGAACCAGCGAGACCGACCAACCCAAGGGAACTAAAGGAACTTGCCCGGCTGCATCACATGAAAAGGGCCAAGACCAAGCTCCTGACGTGGAGCCTCCCCCAGCAGGACTATGATGTGGAGGTGGTGCACATCGAGGGGAGAACTAAGAGGGTACAGCCGATGCCCTATCACAAGGGGAGAGCCCCGAACTTCCCCAGGTCACCAGTTGAGTGACCCCGCTCAGTTCGGTCTGGAAGGGGGGAGAGATGTGATGGAGTGGGGGATACCTGTGTGTATGTGAGTGGCTCACAGAGGGTGTGGGGCTCCTGCTGAGGGTAACCTTGATGACCAGGTAACACCTTTGTACTGCAGACAAAGGAGGAGGTGGAGCCTGAGGGGTTTGAATTGGAACTGGGAGTTGGAAGCAGTGAGTCTGGGCTGAGGGGGAGAGAGCGACAAAGGAGGGGTCAAGGCCCCGGCTCTGGGGGCCCCTCGGGGCCTCCTCTCCCCAACATGGATTGGACTGGCTGTCTCTGCCGGCTGCACTGACTCCTCTGTACGATGCTGTGTCCTGTCGGCTAATAAACCTGCTGTTTTCCTGCTAAGTAAGAGACTCTCCTGCCTGCGGACAGGGTGCAGAACTTGGGGGACCCCAGAACCCCATCACACACCCACTCACCCCCCCACTCATCCTCCCCCAGCCTTGCCCCCATTCAGCAGAGAACAACCCCAGACTCCCCACAGGCTTGAGCCGTCTCACGCTGTAACCGGGACTGGGCATGTGCGCTCTCAGCTCTACCAACCAAAGAGAAGCGAGTGCCCTGCCCCCCCAGACAGCATGCACCAGCCTGATCAGCACCCCCTTCACTTTGCATACTGCCTGGCCTGGCCAGCTGCCACGCCTGCCTTGGCTCTGTGACAACGGCATGGGGCTGCCACTGGTTCCTGGCCCAGCCCAACCCGCCCTGCCCAGGTTAGCAGCAATGGCAGCACTCAGCCCTATGTCAGGGCGCTCCCCCCGTCCTCCCAGGCCAGCCCTGACCCAGCAGCAATCAACCCTGGCAGCATGACCCTGGCCTCCTTTCATCTGTGACAGCCGAGCTGGCCCTGGGGCAGGAGCCGCCCCCCAGGCCCCTGCTCCTGCTTTCTGCCCCCTGCTCTGGCTTATTTCCCCCCTTCCACTCAGGGCAGCTGAGCATCCTGCTCCCAGCAGCGCTGCAAGTGGAACACGGCCCCGATGGCGCTGACTGGTCTCAGCTGAGAGCACAGCCATTCCCCAGGCTTCGGGAGCAGACGTCGCTATTGGGCCGCTTCCCTGCACGAGGAACACCGCTGAGAGCTAGTGACTCTGGCCCTTTGCCGTTGGCTTTCCGTGGCCTCGCCCCTCAGGCAGGTCACCCACCTGAGCCTCAGTTTCCCTGGGCTGCACAACAGGGATGGTGTTTGAGTGACGCTGCTGTCCCGCCCCCTCAACCGTGACCATTCGGTGTGTAAGGGGCAGCTTGGAATCAAAACTCAGATCCCTTCACTCGACAAAGCAAGCTACAGGAGACTCTCCATTACTCACTAGCAGTGTAATGTATATGACACACAGTAAAGAGGCCTGGGACCAGTCAGCAGAGAGTGGTGATGAAACCTACACTTCTCCAGTCTCTATGCTACTGACTTGCTAGGGCGCCGGGCACCTTAAGCAAGGCCTATAAAGAGCTCTGGAGTTGCTCCCTGGGCTAGCCCTGAACCTCCCAAGAGCTCAGCTCACAGCCCAGCCCCTGCGGAGAAGAACTTGCTGCTTACCTCTCCCATCAGGCTCCGCTTCGGCTCCTGCAGGCCCCTGGGAGGTTGTCCGGTTACAGCCCTCGCCCTGCAGGGTTGCATTGAGGATGAGTGAGATGGCTGGCCCCGGCCACAGCCCAGCCTATCCGGAGGAGGTTGCTGATCTCAGAGGGCTTTTCACCGAGGGCAGGAGATTGGCAGCTGGAAGCTAAAGCCGGACAAATCCAGGCTAGAAACAAGGGGCAGGAGGATGCAGCCTGGGAGCTGATTGCCTGGGAGGCAGCGGCTTCTCCATCCCCTGGGGGATGGCTGCTCTGCAGCGACACCTGTGCCAGTGGACGGGGTCTCGGGGCTCAGGCTATGGTGCAGGCTCTGGGTCCCGAGTGACAGGTGCAGGGCTGGCAAGCTGGGGGCTGGTCCTCCCAGCCCCCACCCTTCAGGGCCAAGCTCTGCTATGGGGTAAGCAGGGCCAGGATGACACCAGAGCTGGCCTGGGCTTGGGCGGAGCGGACAAGAGGGCAGCCCACCATGCACGGCTCCCTGACCTCAACCTGTCCCAGCAGGGCTGCAAGGCAGCCCGTGCGCTGGGAAATGGAGCCGGGACGCCCAACAGTCTCTGCCGAGCTGTGCCAGACGGGAGCAGGAGCCGGCCGGCGCCAGCCTTGCTCCCAACACACCTGGGAGAGTCGTGGTCCTGGCACAGCCGGCTTCTGTCCGAGCCCCGTTCCCTGTGCCGGGGCCGCCCCGAGATGTCGTGCAACCTGGGCGGTGGTGCCCTCGTTGGCGTGTTTGTCTGAGTCTCCCCAGAGGCTCAGCGCTTGCGGAGCAGCCAGGAAGGTGGTACCTGACCCTGGACGGCCCCGGCGGCACGGCGCGGCCTGGAGGGGCAGGGCTGCATGCGAAGGAGCCTCAAGGAGCAGGGAGCACCCGTCAGCGCCCCCCCCCGCCCCGGGGAGCTCCCTGACTGCCCAAGCAGAGTGCTGGGGCCCTGACTCCTCGCCGTTCCCCTGGCAGGCGGCAGAGATCCGACCTCCCCGGCCCTGGGGAGGCGTTTGAGTGCGAGGGGGGCAGGGGCGCGACGCTCTGCAAACAGCCGCTCCCCAGCTGCGACTGCAGGGCCGGGGCAGGAAGGAGCCGGCCCGTGAGCAAGCCCGGCTAATGTACTGCAGCTGTGCAGCCGGAGCGCCGGCCCACAGGAATGCGCTCGAGCCCCCGAACCCACCGCCAGCGAGGAGGCCTGCAAGAGGCACGGGCTTACCTCGGCCAGGGCCCCCAGGAGCCAGGGCGCCCACAGCAGGGCCGGCAGCGGTGGCGTCATGGTGAAGACGGCAGCCCCGGGAGAAGAGGCGCAGCAGGTCTGGGCCCCTCGGAGAAGCGGCTGCCCCCGTCCAGCGCCGTCCCCCCGGCACCTCCGGCCTGTGTCCCCGCGTGGTGCCCGAGCTCACGCGG